>NC_136500.1:121825701-121950701 GCF_053919585.1 Euprymna scolopes | reverse complement strand
GTGTAAAATAAAGAAAATAATCTTACCTTTCATTCCAGGAATTTAATACGAAAAAAAAAAAAAATGCGGGATGAATACGTTTTTTCTTTTGTGTTCAAAATAGAACATTTTTTTTGTTTGGTAGAATTTCTTTAGTAAATTGATACAACTCTTTTTGTGTGTGTCCAATTCATTAGGAAATAAAATATATGAAAGTATAAATGAATCAAAATTAAAAGACGAAAACATGATTTTAACGTGAAATTATAAAAAAAAACAAAACAAACTCAACTGCTAAAGAACAATGAATTTAGGTCATCTTAACACGGTGTAATCATTATTTCGTTCTTCGTGCAAAAATATCCGTTCATTAGTTAAGAGTGCCGAATTGTTTTCCTATTAAATTTGGATTATTTTCTCATTCCTAAACCACAAGAATTAAAGCATAATGGTAGTACTGCAGAGAGTGATCCGGACGTAAATAATAACGTTATTATTTAAAAAAAAAAAACATTCTTAACATGGGGAGGGGGGTGTTTTGTAGCTCTTCTATACTTCAACCTTACAATTGAATAAAAAAAAAATCTCATAACACTTTAATTAAACTTGGAAATGCGATTTTAAACATAGTGCGGATCACTCTCTGCACTAGCACCAGCATAATAATGCAGAGCAGAAGAATACCACCTAATATCACTTATTTTAAAGTGACTATTCGTTAAGTTCTGTTGAGAGCGAGTTAGCTCTGATGATAATGATTTATGACTGTAGTGGCATTACAATTTTAGATTGTGAAGGAAGAATTCTGATGATTGAGTTTAGTTGAAAACAAAAGTTTTTTTTTGGTGGAGGGGAATACTATTTTTAAGCAGTTCGTGAACTTTGACGAAACATTTTAGCTGGATATCGGCTGTGTATTTATGTAGCGATGTTGAATGCTGTTGCGAGAATTAAACTGTTCAGGTTCAGAGTTGTGTTGTTATGCATTCAAATGAGAAAAAATGGAGATATTAAATTTTTGAGAGTTGAATTAATTTTTGAAGAAAAATTGTTTTTGTTACCTCAGTCTGGAAGGATGTCGTTACTAAACTGAACAAATTTTAGTTGAGTTCAGTTGAGAATAATAAGAAGCATTAATTTCGGCGATTGAACTGACTTTTGGAGGAATCTGAATTTTGCCTCAGTCAGGAAGGATTTCTTAAATTGCGAAATAAGGGTCAAAGAGGCCGCAAGATTGAATGAAAATAATTGGAAATAATTATTAGCATCACTGAATGAAGTGTGGTACACTCAATTGTGCGCAAAAGGTGATTTATTATTTTTTTTAGATGGATTTTTCCTTTGCGAGTAAGTCAGGTGCGTGACATTCGCACCTGGAGATATTAAAAAAAAAGACAGAATTTTTTGTGCGATAACTAGGCATAAACTGGGTCTCCCTGAAGGGCGCAACCGGGAGGTCGTTAAATATTACGCGGTTTACAAATTAATTGTTGTAATTAGTTGAAATGAATTACGGAGCATTTAAATTGAAATTTAGGTTGAATTTTGGGAGTAAGAAGTTTGCCGATCCTTGCTTGGCTTCGTGGTGCATATCTCTGGATATGGATCCATTTGGACATGCCACCTGGAAGGACGCTGGGGGCATGTGGATAGCTCCCTGTCGTTTTTTTTTTTTATTATTAATTGTCCATAAGGAGACACATGTTGAAATTGAGGTCGTTGTCTGCACGAGCGAGTGTGTGTCACATGAAGAGAGAAGAAGTGTATCAATCAATCGTCCATGGGGAGACAGATCAATTATGCCAAAATTCAGGTCTTTGTCTGCACGAGCGTGTGTGTGTCACACGGAGAAGTGTATTATGGGAACGCATTGTGAAATATCGAACGGAATTCGATAAATTAGGGGGCGTATCTAGCTCCCTGTAGTTTTGTTTATTATTTTGACTATCCATGAGGGTACGGAGTAATTTTAGTGAAAATAAGTTGCCTATGTAAACAGACTGTGACAAAAAGGTACTTGACTTTTTGTAAATAGTTGTGTTGTGTACTGACAGACGGGATTTTCCTCACTTTGTTTCAGGGATGGACATGATCAAGCTGGTGTATCTGTG
The DNA here is from genome assembly GCF_053919585.1 of Euprymna scolopes. Taxonomy (NCBI): domain Eukaryota; kingdom Metazoa; phylum Mollusca; class Cephalopoda; order Sepiida; family Sepiolidae; genus Euprymna; species Euprymna scolopes. The sequence continues at coordinate 121,948,611 of NC_136500.1, read as the reverse complement.
GAGACCAGGAGAGATGGTCTGTTAGCAGTGCAGTGAGTGATAGCTGTAGAAGGAGGGAACTGTAACGCGACGTGGACAGAATCGCGAATTGTTGACCCTCGGTGGCCCTGAGCACCCCTGTTTGCTCTGCTTGTGGTTAGGAAAGAAAAAATAGCATTGATAACGCTCCGCCTGGAGGACAGTTGGAGAGATCGATGCCTGTCAGTCATAGCTGCGTTAATGAATACAAGAGATATTTGGAGGAGTAAGATAATATATCCGAATATTAAACTCTTGGAGGATAAAACATTAGTGTTTGTGTTTGAATTATCGAAGAGGATTCGATAGAACGAGGAACTAAATACGAGGTTTATCAGGTTGTTGCATATCCACTGGACGCACTCAAGTTAGGGTTGGTAGCCAACTACAGAGTGGAGTCAGAATATGAGCTAATTGATGAGGACAAGAGACACATTCATGCTGTTGAATCAGCGAGAGGCAGGAATATGCCAAAATAATGGTCTTGGAATTTGCCGGTCACAGAGTCCATTGTGTATCACTGGAGATCATGAGTTGTGTGTTGGGATTATTTCAGGGCGATGAGAGAGTGATAAATAGCGTCTGCAAGGTTTAAGTTGCAAGTGAAGGTCTTTTGCCACTGGATATAAGAGTAGCTGAAGGCACCTGGTTGGTACCCACGCAACAGAAGATGGAATTGTCTAAGGTATGCGGTAATACGGATGCTGGGATAATCAAGGTGAGACCACCTTTAACTATGATAGAACTGGACAGGGATTGTGAAGCCCAGGGAAAGGGCATAGGGTTACCTGTGTATTATCAGGTTGAGGAACGGTATTTGTTAAAAGCACCTGAGGTAGAGTGGGCGAATGACCAATTGACTGACCTCACTGACCTCTGGGATCCCCTGATCCATCGTTCACCGACACATACCCGACTTAGGCTACCAAAAGGTATGGGAGGAGTTAGACGAATAGATTTGAGTGAATTATAGGTTCGATTAAACGGTCTGGAGATTACAGAAGCTAGGGAGAGGCTTCATAAGGTAGTGGTTACAGGAGCGAGAGTGAGCATGCTAGTAACGATAATTGTGCTGTTGTTGGTGGTTGTATGGTGCGTGAAGAGAGCAAATATGGGAAGAGAGCAAGGTGATGAGCATCTCGAAGCTGATTGCATAGATTGGCGGGAGAGACCCAGGTTCGAAACCGCCTGTGATTCTGGAAAATGTGTCTGCTGATGCTGACGAAAATGAAGTGTAACCCAGAGACTTCCCTGATGCTGAAATCCAAAGAAACTGAAGACGACTTGAAGATCTTTTCTTTTCTCTCTGTTTTATCCAAAATTCTTGCAGGGCGCTGAAGTTGAGAACCGCCGGTGAGAAGAAGGCCTTAGTGAAAGAAAAATCTTACAAGATGCTTATAAAGAAGGCTTGAACTGTGAAATAAAAGGTGAAGGTTCAACTATAACAGCTTAAGGTGAGAAAAATTCCCCTAGCTCAATAAAAAGCGGGTCCTTTGAGAACCCTGATTAGGGCTGCATACCCTTTATTACGAGACTGTGCTATTGATAGCAGCGAAGTGAAAAAAAAGCTTGAAAAAAAAAAAAACTCGTGTAAATTGTGACTGTGACACTCTGAAAAAAAAATTTAACTATGATAAAATTTATGAAAAGAAATTGGAAAAGGGGAATAACTCTTATACCGCGTTGAAAAAAAATCGAGTAATGTTATTTTGAAAAAAAGGGGACAAAACTTTTAACCAAGGGAAGTAACTCTTACGTGTAATGGATGAACTTCATGCATTTTATTGAGTGACAATTTTTAAATGATGATTATCTTATCGTTGAATTATTAATGTGAAGCGAAAAAAATTTACAAAAAAAGAAAATAAAAATTTTGCATGTGATAAAAAAGAAACTGTATTAGCCTGATGAACTCTGAAGTTTTACATTTTTGATGATTTTACTAATTTTTTTTAAATTGACTTTCTTATGGACTTTTGAATGAAAAGGGGGAGAACCCTACATAAAAAGGGTGGATATGGGATTGTGTAGATGCTATTTTCTTTTTTGACAGGTAATTTCAGGATAGGGACAGGGTCTGTGAAAAAAATCTGACGGCGAATTGTAAAAAGGGATGGAGTGGTGTGTTAAGGAATTAGACTCCATTGGTTCTACGAAGCAATATAGTCTAATGGGGGCGAATGTGACATAATCCCCCATTGAGGAGCCTTAGAACTACGCTGAGATAGCTTATCATTCCCAGGTGATGCCAGATAACCCAAGGATTTAAGATAGAGAAGATATATACATATATTTTATTTCATTTTAAAATAGATATTGTTTGAAACCAGGGAAATATATTTTTGCAGCTAAAAGTAGTGCATGGGTTCAGGAGTTAATACCATGCAAACGGTAAATTTGCCCCAAGTTTGACTATCAGATTCGTTGTCAGCGACCTCAATTACCTACAAGAAACGAATTAGAGTGGTCGGTGTTCTGTTGTAGCATATCTGGATATTTACCAAAATATAATAGTAAAAACATTTATTGAAAAGTTTGCGTAAGAAAATATAATTTTAATAAAACAATTTTGTAATGAAAACAACATTTGGATTTTTATGAAATAGTTTTTGTTGTTGTTTTTTTTTTTTTTTTTTTTTTTTTTATTGTTTCCGGAAATAATAAATGTTAATTGTAGGTGAATTTATTCTTTCCCTTTCCGGAAGCAATCGTTCTCCAGTTTAATTTTTTTGTTATTTATTTCATGGTTCGCTTCGAGCTGTAAGAATTTCTCTTACTCGTTTTTGTCTTTGGCAGAATGAAAAAGACACTCAGAAAAGCAACAAAGGCTCGCCTTAAATTCCAAGAATATTTTATTTACAAGAAAGGTAAAATGAGTCCATATTTGCAAAAGAGTGCACCTCTTTAGCTTCGGCCTATTGGCGGGTAGTTTATGCCTCGAAAGATGTAGGTAGTTTTCTTCTGTGAAGATGCTGGTTTAATTTGTCCGCTCGTAGAAGTGGTTGAGGGTTCTTCGAAATCCTTCCAGACTGGTCAAATAAGAACAACGCACATTGCGATCGATGTTCCATAATAAAGGATGCCCTCCTGCTGGCAATGATGATGAATGTAATTAGTCCATAAAACATTTTTGCCTCAGGCTTGTATCCGCATTTAAGTGAGCGGAGATAACAAATAGAATAGAACCCTGCCTTAGTTCAGTTGGCACGGAGCGAGACACCACCCATCTGCTTTGCTCGACACGGAATGGAAATCTGTTTTAAGAAACACAATATTCCCGCCAATTCCTGAATCCTCCGCAGCAACTGAAACAATGCAATTTCATTAGTAAAAATAATCGCATGATTGGAACAATCTAGCAGTTATCGCCCTTGCATTCTGAAATTTCTAACAGAGCATAGTTTATAATATAATGATTTCACTCCTGGATTTGGACATCAAGTGCGTGGAATAAAATGGCGTCTCCTATTTCGGCAATAAAGTGTAGAAGCACATTTTTTTTAAAAATTTTAATTTAAAACAATCGGGCAACTTCAACAGCGAATTTAAAACAATATAATCACATATTTAATAATTTATCATGGCGTAATGCATTGGATTCTTCATCATTATGTAGATTTAATTCAATTTAATTTTGATATTTATTTACTAATTTTTTAATAATTTTGAAATTTTAAAAATCTATATTTCGGAACTTTTTACGTGAACATAACAATTCATGAACTGTTTTGTTTTTAAAAGTGTCATTCTTTAAATAAATAAATACATTAAATATGTGATTTTAAAAAAAGGCCTGCATATCGTTTAAAAATATGGGGCTAATGCACTTAGTTATCCGCGCTATTTTTAAATCGTATTTCCAAATTTAATTAAAGTTTTATGATATGTTTTTATTCAATTATAAGGTTAAAGTACAGAATAGGTACAAAACACCCTTCCCTCCCCATGTTAAGAATGGATTTTTAAATAATAACGTTATTATTTTGTAGGGGACTAGGATATATAAATACCCCAATCCCGTTACAAAAGAATAATGAAACGAATGGGAATTGAAGGAAACAAAGACTCAATTAATGGATAAGATAAACGTCCTTTATTTGCTGTTGAAAGAAATGAACATTTTAGTTATAACATGTCCGCGCGTATGTAACCAATGTCCGTTGCAGGACTGGTGTTGTAGCAAGAACAGGAAATGTGTTTTCATCTCAAGTTTGGGTCATTATTGTTTGTTCGCGCGTGGGAATTGAAGTGAGTGTTGTAGTGGAAATGAGAATCCAGCGTGTAGGCAAGGAAGAGGATATTAGAGCTGTCATCAGTTAGTAGTCAGCTACGCGAAGGTGTTCTTAGTGGCCAGTAGTAGATGGGGAGAGAAAGAGGGAGAATGTATACATACAGTCATCAGCTCGTGCCCCATACATAGTAGGAAGTGGGCGTGAGGTGCGCGTGCGCGCGCGCTGAAACGGCGGCGGCTTGTTCGCCCAACCTCTCTAGTTGAGAGTTGGTCCTAAAAAGAGCGTTAGAAACAGCTTGCCTCCATGTTTTATACTCGTTTCCAGAGTGTCTTTTGCGCATGTGTATTTCCTTAGAAAGCGGAAGTGACGTCGTCTATGTGTGCGTGTGTGAGTACATGTGTATACGTAAGCGTGTGTGTATATATACGTGAATGTGAGTGTATGTACGCGAAGGTGAATATGTGTACATGTGTGGACGTGGGCGTGTATGTTTGTGTGCGCGTATGTATGTGACAGCTTGAAATATGAATGTGTGTTTTGTGTGAGACTTGAAAATGACTCGTACAATTTCAGCACGGATCAATAAGTGCATGAGTACCAAAAATAGTAAAAGGTATTTATTATTTAAAAATAAAAGTTCTGTTTATTTAAACTAATAATTAGGAAAATTTGGTTCATTTTATGTGATATAGGGTTCGAGACTATTTTGACAATCTGGTTTCGACTTTTGCCCCAAATAGTAACACGATAAGAGACAGAAAGAGAGGGAAAGATATCGTCGTACAACGGTATTATTATTTCGCCTCATGTGTAAAAATGTCCGTTCATCAAGTTTAGATTATATTCGTCAATGCTTAAAGCTTGTTGCGATTTTTTTGTAATTATTTTGTGTGTTATTGGATCCAATTCATAAAAAATGAAAATATATAAAGATATAAAATTATGGTTTATATTTTAAGATTGAACATTTCTTTAATTTTTGGATTAGTCTAAGATGAGAACAGTAGTTCAAATAATCCAAATGATCCTCATATTAAAAAAAAAAATGCGAAACTACATAAGTTTGGACCAAAATAGTAAAGTATAATCTTATGATTGCATTAAGAAACTTGCAATTTATTGTTATCAAACTGGATTCGGTTAAACTTAAGATTACTTTCCCATATGTTTTCAGACTTAAATATCTGTTTATTAGACTTGACAGACTATCAGCATATCAATTACATTGTAGTACCTGATAAGGTTTTATATCCTCCCAAGCATTACCTCATCCTTTGAGAGGAAAGTAGCTAGCTGAGTTGTCGCTACTCAGTAATCGTCAATGTGCACATGTCGGAAATTCGTTTTTGCAAAATCGTAAAAGAAAAAAAAAATGCTCAAATTATTTTTTCCCCCCGTATTTTATTTTTACTTTTTTCACTACGATATTACAGTAAAATGAAAGTGTAGTACCTGTTTTTGTTTTAGCTACTCTACCAGCAATATTTTGTCTTATCATTATTCTGGCAAATTAAGGCGGACTTTGCTTTGTTGAATGAGGTACACTTCGGCTCAGTTTAATGATCTGAACCCATGCATTTACTCCTCTTTGGAGACTAAGGTTGCTAATTACCAATAGTTAAAGATCTATTAGAGGTAGTAGTATGTCAATAAATTTGTAAATAGTGTCGATAATGATACCCGAAGACGTGTGTTAATTACAATAGAGGAGCCTTTTTGGCCAAGATCAAAGTGTAGTATCTGTTCCGGCAGATACTGCACTTAAGATAATTTGTACCAGTCAATGGAGGGGAAACCCTCTATACTGGGACAATTATTTTTTTTGGTAACCAGAGTGACCCCTTTTAGGGGAGCTGGTTTTTACCTCACATTAAAAACGGCCTTGTGCCTAATTTGCTCAGTGGGGGAGCAAATAAACACCATCTGTTCTTCAGATGCGGCACTTCCATTTCTCGTTCTCTCTCAGTGGAGGAGAAATCCTTCACGACTGAGACAATTTTTATTTTTGTACCTTTTCTCCACGTTAAAAAACGACCCTGGTGTCTAACTCTGTCCCGTGGGGAGGCAGTGTAAATAGGTACAATAGAGGAGCTGTCATGGCGTATGTTTTATTGTTAAATGCGCTTGCGTGTTTTTACATTAAAAAAAAAAAAACACATACACACAGATTGACGTTCCGAGAATCCAGAATGAAGGAGTATCATTACATCCCTATTTTCTCAGAAACAAAGATCATAATACAAGGTCTGAAAAAAGTAAAAATAAAAATAAATAAATAAAAAAATAGGTACGTGCAAAATGGATAGCCGATGCTCAAAATGAATAAATATTTATACCACTTCCTTAATTTAAAAATTCACCAAAAATCAGTAACTAATTTTAATCAAACTTTCAGTATTTATTAAGTAATAAACATGGACTAAATTCAACCCATTATTTTATTTGAATCAGTAGAAATGTAATTTTTTCTTTATATAAAAACACCTATACTAAAGTTATTGTTTTCAGTAGTAAATAAAAAGAAAATGAATAAATTTATTTTGCTTTTTTATGAAAGTAAAGCATCGTAAATTCTTACAATTATAAAAAAAATAATATCTTTTTAAGGAATATTACGGAAAAAAGGCCATAAACTCTGTATTAAGGAAATCGATATGACTCGAAGAAAAATTTCTTATCAAACTAACAATATGACCATTGAATTAAGCATTGTTTATTTAATATAGTCACACAAAAAAATTATAATTGCTAAGTATATTTCTTCTTCTTTTCTATTGTTTGCATGTTAAGCGTACTTTTTATATGTAAGATTCTAATATTTTGATTGCAGGGATGATCGTGTAATTTTCAGCGTAATCTAATTTTTATATAATCTTTTAATAATTGAATTATAAACTTGTGAAAATCATACAAACGTTCACTGTAGGTATTATGGATGCATAATTGATATGAACAATTTATTGAGCGCCTAAATTATACCACTAAAATTGAAAGTTGTATATTGGACTTAATTCTTGATACAGAAGTTTCTTCTTTACAAGCACAGTGGCTTCCCAACCCATTTAGTGTTCGCGAGCCTTTTTCAAGCCTCACACAAAACACACATTCACATTTCAAGTTATATTACTTGTCATATACATACGCGCACACAAACATACGCGCCCACGTCCACACACGTACATATATTCACGTTCGCGTACATACACTCACATTCACATGTATATACACACACGTTAACACACACACGTACTCACATGTGTGCACACGTATGCAAACAGATGGACGACGTCACTTCCTTTCAAAGGAAATCCATACATGCGCAAAGACCACCGGAAACAAGTATAAAACAAAGAGCAATAACCGGCTTCTCCCTTTTAGGACCAGCTCTCGGGCTGAGAGGTTCGATGAACTGTCGCCTCCCGAAAGGGAGGCGCGTACCTCACCCCACTTGCTACTATGTGGGGCAAAAGGCTAACAGACCGTACGTACACATTCTCACTCCTTCTCTCTCTATCTACTACTGGTACCTGAGAACACCTTCGCGTAGCTGACGTCAACTCTCTATCCTTTTCTTTGTCTACACGCTGGGCTATCATTCCAATTTCCACTACATCACTCACTTCTCTTCCCATGCGCAAACAAACGATAGTGACCCGAACTTGAGATGAACTCACATTTCCTTTTCTTTCTACAACACCAGTCCCGCAACGAACGATGGTTACACCCGCGCAAACATGAACACAATGTAATACTTAAAAACATCCATTATCTCTACAGGAAGATGGCGACCCCATTGTTTAAAAGTTAAATGGATAAGTTTGAAAGAAACACTCATACACACACTCACTCTTTTTCTCTACTAACTATAAACTTTCCCTCTCACCAGCTAACAACGAGAGACGCATGCCAAACTTTAGACCTTCCTCTTCACCAGTTAACAGCGAGAGACGCACACCAAACTAAACACGTGTGGTGCCCTTTTCTTTCATTTGTTTCTTTCACAAAAGAAATTCCTGTTCGTTTAATTCAATTTAACACGTCGTTCGTTTTTTCCTCGAGACAATTCATTTTCCCTATTTTGCACCACCACCACCACAAAATGGTGACAACCAAACGCGGGACAAACAAGCATTGCCTCCAATGCCACAAGTCCACAACAAGTGATAACTTTGTTTTGTAGTTTAATGTGTAAGTACTTTATATCTGTTTTGATTCATTTACTTCATATCGATAAAATAACAAAATATAACAAAATTGATGCAATTCTCTACCTATATCAGAGCTAGGTACTCCCAAGGATGGAGTATCGTTGCCACATCTGGGCAGTAGCTGCTAGAAAGACATTATCCTCTTTTGAGTTCAAAATAGACTTCGTAGCCTAGAAGGGGATGCCGTTTTCTCTTCTTTGCAACCTTCTCACAGAAGAGACGTTACGAGCCTGTCTCTGCTTTATCATTATTTTCATGGCAAGTGCTCGTCTGAGCTTCAATCTATGGTACCCCTTTACCAAACTTTCACGAGAAACGCTCGTCTAACTGGAAACACTATCAATAATTTCCTTGCCCTTTTTCTGTGCCTAAACACAAACGTAGATCCTCTGAAAAAAGTTTGTTTCTTAGAACTGCACACCTGTGGAAGTGTTTTCCATTTGCCTGCTTTCCAAATGACTACAATATGGTCGTCTTCAAGTCTAATACAAACAAATTCTTAATGAGCCGTTCCCCTTAAGTAATCCAATTTACCAGATTTACACTACTATTACTATGATATTATCCCATTGACTATTGTACACTCTTTAACACTTATCCTCGAGTGGACTCTGAGCCTTTATAAATGGTGACGCGTATGTAAAAAAAAACCTTACAAAAATAAAAATTTAGCATCTAGAATTTAAAAAATATTTTAAAAACACTTATACAGAAGCAATAACTTGTTATTGGGCTTTTACTAAAGTTGCTTCATTAACTTTTACTCAAAAACATGACAAATGCTTCAGTCGGGAGACCATATAAAATTCAGCTTCTTTTCCTTGCATTGAGTTATATTCAATATCTATCTCGTTTCTATTCGATATCTAACGGGTATCTTGTTTATATTCTTTTTTTAATTTGCTTATCATATCGTTTTAGCTTAGCATAGGCATCCTAAGTTGAGTGTTTTTGTAAGGAAGTCATTGTAAGTCTCTTCAGCAATAAAATGATAAAGAATACCACAAGTAAAGAACAGCTTACAAAATGCCAATTTGCCCTTCGAAAACTCAAACATGGCTTGAAATAAAAACATTATTTCATACACAAATAACTAATAAACTGCGTGTGGTGAGATCTGTAATAAGAAAATTCAATTGTAAAGTGAGTTTTAAAGAGTCAAAATTCTGTGTTTTCGTTCTACTACTCAAGGTGATTGTTATAATAAATTACTGTAACTCTTCAGGAAATGAATAATAGTTATTACCCTTGGCCGGAACTAAGGATTCCGCCATATTGATTTTGCCAAACACGTGTATATATTTTAAGCTGATAAAACCTTTACGAAAGGCATTCTTATTCATTCTTCTTTTATCATTTCAATTTTATCAGCTTAAAATAAAAAAAAAAATAAAAAAATGGACAAATTACTGCGGCCAGACAGATTTAACACAGAACCAACTGCTCCGAATTCGGAAAAAATATACAAACATTGGAAGTTAACATTCGAATACTATCTACGCACGTTAAATAACGGCCTAATCGAAAACAATGCGCAAAATCTTTTCGCTTTGATCAATTCTGTCTCGGCGACAATTTTCGAAATTATAAGCGACGCCACGGATTACAACGGCGCCATAGAACCGCTAGCCGCTATTTATATGAAACCAACAAACATTGTATTTAACAGACATCAACTCCTGACAAGTAAACAGAAACCGACACAAACCATCGACGAGTTCATGCAACAATTGGAAGTATTCGCTAAATCTTGCGAATTTCAAGCGGTAAGTGCCGAGGAAAACAAAAGACAATATATACGGGACGCGTTCATTAGCGACATCTCGTCTTCGTCTATCCGTCAGCGCCTACTTTAAAAACCTTGCTCGACGCTACAAGAGACATTTACAGTGGCTAGGTCCCTAGAACCAGCGGAGAAGCATACGGCCAGCTTCGATTACCACCCGAGCGTAACAGCTACCGTAGTTCAACCAGAAGAAACTCCCTTAGCCGCTGTAAAAGGAAATACATTACAAAAAGGAATTTGTTTCTTTGTGGGAACACACGGCATGCACGGGCGATGTGTCCTGCGCGTAATGCCGAGTGTAGAAAATGTAAAAAAAAAATGGCCATTGGGCTAAGGTATGTAGATCATCCTCCTCTCCTGCTGCTGTGTTGTACGACCCGGACTCCCTCCCACCCAATCTCTCCTGACTAGGAACGGGTGCCAAAGACATCACCTACACCAAATGCGAAATAAATGAGCAGGTAGTGAATGCTATGGTAGACTCCGGCAGCGTGGGGACGTTCATTAGCAAAAATACAGCAAGAAAGCTGAAACTTTTTGTTATCCCCAAACTGAAAACTGTAGCATTGGCGGACCCGAATCATCATGCTAAAATCATCGGCGAAACTGTTGTTGACATCTCTCTAAACGGTAAAAACCACCACGCTATGACGGTGGAAGTAATTAAGGACCTGTTCACGGATATGATTGTCGGAAAAGACCTTCTAAAACAATATAAAACTGTGACGTTGAAATTCGACGGCCCCAGGGAAGAACTTGTTATTGGAGCGATGGGTAAGAGTAACAGTTTTCCATGTATCAAAATTTCTCCTCCTCCCCTCTTCTCTCATCTTTCTACTCGGACGACCCCTATTGCCACCAAATCTCGTCGTCACTCATTCACTGACAACATTTTTATTAAAGAGGAAACTGTCAGAATGATGAGGGAAGGCATAATAGAGCCCTCTATATCTCCTTGGCGAGCCCAAGTTTTAGTGACCTCTAACGAGAATCTAAAAAAAAGAATGGTGGTCGACTACAGCGACACCATAAATAGATTTACAGAACTAGATGCCTATCCCATGCCTAACATTACTAAAATGATTGATGACATAGCTCGATAAAACGTTTTTACAACACTTGACCTGAAGTCTGCTTACCATCAAATCCCAATTAGTCACGCCGATCGGAAATACACAGCATTCGAAGTAAATGGAAAACTTTACCAATTTACTCGTATCCTTTTTGGAGTCACTAACGGAGTGAGTGCCTTTCAAAGATGCATCGATGGCATTGTAGAAAGAGAAAAATTAACAGATACTTTTGTGTATGTAGACAATGTCACGATATGCGGAAAGGATCAACAAGAACGTGATTACAACCTTCAAAGGTTTTATAATGTAGCAAAAAAATGCAACATCACACTCAACCAAAGTAAGAGCATCATTTCTACTACTTCTATCACACTTCTTGGGTACACAATCCAGAACAACCAAATTACTCCTGATTACCTGAGGCTAAAACCACTCCTTGAAATGCCACCGCCTCTAAATTTACAGTCGCAAAAACGAATAATTGGTATGTTCTCTTACTATAGTAAATTCATTCGAAATTTTTCTGATAAGATACTGCCGCTGAACCATAACAGGGAGTTTCCACTACCCCCGTCTATTCTAAATTCTTTTCAGACGCTGAAGACCGACTTAAGTAATGCCACCCTTATAACTGTTGACCCGGACAAAGAATTTGTAGTGGAAACTGATGCCAGTAAATACTGTATTGCTGCTACGCTGAACCAACAGGGTAGACCCGTTGCATTCTTTTCTTGAACACTAAGCCCGAACGAGATTAGACATCACGCGGTCGAAAAAGAAGCTGCTGCGATTGTCGAAGCTCTTCGAAAGTGGCGACACTTCTTACTCGGGAGACATTTCAAAGTTATTACAGATCAAAAGAGCGTCAGTTTTATGTTCGATAATAAGAGAAAATCAAAAATTAAAAATGATAAGATACGTCGTTGGCGGATCGAGCTATCACAATTCAAATTCAGCATTACTTACTGCCCAGGAACGGAAAATACAGCTGCTGATATGTTTTCTCGCATCTCTGCATTAACGCACACTTTGCAAGACCTCCGCGACTTGCATGCTACACTATGCCATCCTGGAGTCACGCGACTCAGCCACTTCATCCGGACAAGAAACCTTCCTTTCTCTTTAGAACAAATTAAAAACATAACAGACTCGTGCCCCTCCTGTCAGTATTTTAAACCTAAATTTGCCAGTTGTAACAAAGGAACACTCATACAGGCTATACTACCTTTCCAGCGAGTAAACATCGACTTTAAAGGCCCTTTACCTACTTCTGTACGTGGTAACAAATACTTACTCACCATAATTGTTGAATATACTCGCTTTCCCTTTGCCTTCCCCTGTAAGGATATGACTAGTAAAACCGTGATCCATTGCCTAAACCAACTATTTGCTATTTTTGGCATGCCCGATATGATACACACCGACCGGGCTGCCGACTTCCTTGCAGGAGAAATCAAAGATTACTTACGTGGCAAAGGTATCGCCACCTCTAAAACAAGTAGGTATCACCCTGAGGGTAACGGGCAAGTTGAGAAGCTCAATGGAACTTTATGGAAGGCCATCCAAACGACCTTACACTCTAGCAACATGAAACTGCCTCATTGGGAAGATATACTACCAAACGCTCTCCATTCAATCAGGTCGTTACTATGCACTGCCACCAATACGACTCCTCATGAGAGAATGTTCAAATATAGTCGTAGATCTTCCCCCGGAACTTCTGTTTCCACTTGGGCGAAACCAGGCCCAGTATATGTCAGAAACCATACTTAGTCTAGTAAGCTCGACCCTCCAGTAACCCCTGACCCTATTAGACATCAACCCCTACTATGCTTATGTACGATTGTACGACTACCCTCTGGTGCGGAACCTACTTTCAATGTGCGAGACCTGGCCCCTAACTCCTCAAACCAAGAAGACGAACACGATGAAAACAATACTGCAAGCCCTGAAGCCTGTAAAGAACCGCCACGTGACGAAATATAAGGACTTTTTAACCTAGTACTGAACAGACTAAATTAAACTTCTGTAATTCCATACTTAATTATTGTTGAAGGGGAAAATGTTATAATAAATTACTGTAACTCTTCAGGAAATGAATAATAGTTATTACCCTTGGCCGGAACTAAGGATTCCGCCATATTGATTTTGCCAAACACGTGTATATATTTTAAGCTGATAAAACCTTTACGAAAGGCATTCTTATTCATTCTTCTTTTATCATTTCAGTGATCACAGTAGTCTGTTACAAATATCACCATTTTAAATCTTAAATCGTAATTAAAAAAAAAATAATCAAATTTGATGTTTAAATCCACCAGAATAGTGATAATGCCAAGAGATATTTTTGATTTTATGAAAGTTTCATCTTATTTTTATTTCAAAAATTCAAAAGTTGTTACAGTGATCCTTTTTGTTGCTCTGCTTTGGAGGACGAAACGACTTCTTAAAAAGTGCCACCAATTGGTCAAAACGAGGTGTTTCCTTTAATTTGGTTCCATTTCTAATCTTTAGATTTCTCACCCTTGGAATCATGCTTTGAATGCCAAACAATCACTCGCTATCCCATATATTCAAAGCGTGAAATATTTTTAAGATTATAACTGTCACTGTCACTGTCAATGAAATTGTTGTAACATTTTTTCTAATTGTTTTATCTAATATATATACCAAATACGTTCGGCAGTATTTTTCCCTTTTTTTTATTTATTTTACTTCAGTAAGTATTAAGAGATCAAGGGGCCCCCTCCTGGAGCTAACACTTGATTCTGTTATGATTTAAATTTATATCCGAGGGCTCTTTTAAGAATAGATGCTGTTCCCTTTATGGCTGCTATTTGTATTTCGTTACAGCTTGGTCTTCCAGGGATTGCTTCTAAGTATTTAGGAAGATTCTTTTTTATTAACCCAGTTGCTCCTATCACAACCGGTATAATTTTTATTTCTTTCAGAGACCATGTCGTTTTTAGATCATTTTTTAGGTCCTGATATTTTGTTATTTTTTCCCGTTCAGCTCTGTTAAGTCCCAAATCATTTGGGACTGTAACATCGATAATGAGCGCAGTTCTTTCAGGCTTGTTCCATATTACAATATCTGGCTTGATGGCCTTGTCTTTTATGTATCTCCCCGCCTGTATGTCTTTGTCATCTGTGTAAATAATCACATGTATAATTAAATTTGATTTCATAGAAGACTATGTACACGCTTTGCAAAAATATGGCGTTTGCAAATTGTTTATTTTCAAAAGACATTATTTACAAAACAGAAATATTGAGATAGTGTGCAAGAATGTCTTGTTTTTGTTTCACCTGAAGAGAATCAAACGGTTTCCTTTAAGAGCCTTTCCATTGACGATTTAATACCCAAGGGGTTTTCACCAGGAGATATTGTCGTTTTTAAAGATCCCATCTGTTTTCTGCAACAATTAGTCTTCCAAAGATTGTGTCGAAGTATTTTAATCCTGGAACCATCGACATTATCTTTCAGAAACTATATTGCTTTTAAACAATTCTGTTGTTCCTAAAACTGTCATATTCTCCCATTCCACTCGATTATGGAGATAGTTATTTTAGAATAGTTTCATCAATTTTCAATATTTTCTTGTTTGTTACATATAATGTCGAGCTTTACGTTCGTATATAAAAATGCAATTGTTAGAACTAGAATTTTTTTGTGTGTGTGACTATATTAAATAAACAATGCTTAATTTTTTATTTTTTTTAAAGATTATAGCTTTAATTCATTGTTTTTTGTGACAGACAACTTGGTTTTTGAAGAATAAAGATTCTCATAGTGTTTTAGTGTTTTACTACATGTGAATTCACAGGCGTCGATTTCACCTGTAGTATTTCTCATATATTTCACTAACTTAGATTTTTCAATGCAAGAATACCCACTGGACAAGAATTTGGATTTTCTCTGGTATGAGTAAGTTCGACTTTTTAGAATAGGAATGTCCACGTGTCACAAGCAAATGTCTTTTCCCTTTTTTTTTTTTTTTACTTTAGTAAGTTTTAAGAGATAAAGGGGGCTCCCTTCTGGAGCTAACACTTCATTCTGTTATGATTTAAATTTATATCCGAGGGCTCTTTTAAGAATCACACGAATAAGGCTTTTTCCCAGTGTGAGTTCTCATGTTTTTTACTAACTTGGATTTTTTAATACAAGAATATCCACACACTTCACAAAAAAAGGTGGCTTTTCCCTTTTTTGTTTTATTTTACTTCAGTCGAAGTTCTCAGAAATCAAGGGGCCCACAACCTGAGGCTAACACTTGAAGTTTATATGAGATGCATAGATATTCGAATGTTCCATTTAAGTTCTTTATTTCTTAAACACTGAGTTAATAAAGAAGTTGAGAACATAATTTTCCTCTCCCCAATTAACCATTTTCATATATTGTATTATATCTTTTATTTTGGTCTCTTGGTCTTACTGAATTCCAGGACAAGAATTTATCTAGTCTGGTGGAGTATCCAGCTTCGTGCTATTACTTGAGGTAACATCACTTGGAGAAGGTGCACCATTCCTCGTAAAAGCTATGGGTTAGCCATCTTATATGGACAGCAAATACTATGTGATTTTGAATATTTGGTCAGGGTTTACTTCTATGGAAAAAGTATCCCCATGCCAGGTTGTTCTGACAAACGCCTGTACAGAGAGACCTTAGACACTCAAGGACAGTGTCTAGTAGGCATTCAAGTTCTCCCCTGGTTTTCCCTTTTTTTTCTTCCTTTGAAGATTGTAATGCTGGGTATGGGGCAACCAAACCAGCTGCCAACATTGCCCCGCTTTTTTATTGAAACCAACCGAGAGCTCATTTTAGTATCCTCGCTGTTCCCTTAAGTGCAATTTTTTGAATCTCTTTTGCACTTGGTTTACCAGGAATATTAGTTAGGTAGGATTTCAGGTTCTTCTTCATAAGTCCTGTGGCACCTATGATAACTGGTATGATCGATATCCCCTTTAGGTTCCAGTTTCTTTTCATATCATACATGAGACCTTGGTATTTTGTCTGTTTCTCTCTTTCAGCTCTGTTCAGTCCGCCATCATTAGGAACACTCACTTCAATCAAGGTTGCAACTCTCTCTGACTTATTCCATATAACTATGTCAGGTTTCACGGCAGCATTTTCAAGGTAGGTGGCTGTAGGGATTACATGGTCGTAATGTATGGTATATAAGTCATTTCCAACTGTTCTTTCAGGTTGATGTTCCCAGGACTTGCTGCTACACTGGATGTTTAATTTTTTACAGATGGTCCAGTGGAAGTACTTGCATACTCCATCACGTCTCGCTGTATAGTAGCCGTCCCCTAGAAAAACTTTGCAACTTGATATCAGATGACCAACACTTTCCAAATCTGTATGGCAGAACCTGCATTTATTGTCATTACTGATCCCTGCCATTTTTTTTTTTTCATTTTTCTTAAACTTTTTCTTCTAGGGGATGGGACATCCAACCAGATGTCTGACATTTACCCCTATTTTAGTGAGTCCAACCAAGAGATCTTTTCAGGATTCTAGCCGTCCCTTTCAGTGCAATCGTTTGTATTTCACTTGCATGTGATTTTGTAGAGCAGGTATGTCGACACACATCACAAATATATGGCGTTTCCCTCTTTTTGTTTTATTTTACTTTAGTCGAAGTTCTCAAAGATCAAGGGGCCTACAACCTGGGGCTAACACTTGAACTCTATATGAGATACATAGATATTCGAATGTTCCATTAAAGTTCTTTATCTCTCAAACACTGAGTTAGTAAAGAAATTGAGAACATAATTTTCCTCTCCCCAATTAACCATTTTTATATGTTGTTGTATATCTTTCATTTTGGTCTCTTGGTCTTACTGGATTCCAGGACAAGAATTTATCTAGTCTGATGAAGTATCCAGCTTCGTGCTATCACCTGAGGTAACATCACTCGGAGAAGGTGTACCATTCCTCGTAAAAGCTGGACCGTGAATACTATGTGATTTTGAATATTTGGTCAGGATTTACTTCTATGGAAAAAGTATCCTCACACGAGGTTGTTCTGACAAACCCCTGTACAGAAAGACCTTAGTGTGAGTTCTCATATATGTCACTAATGTTGACTTTATAGAACAAAAATATCCACACACTTCACAAGAATATGGCTTGTCCCCAGGTTGGACTTGCATACTTTAATAAAATTTATCCTGAAACAATATTGTGAACGCCTTTCTTGTATGAATTCACAAACGTTTATGTTTTCTACTTTACGAGAGTATAGCATTTTTCTAGTTTTATGTCGGCAAAAGATATTTCTAAATGCTATGGGTTATAGTATTGCATAAAATATCGTGTTTTCTGCAATTAGTGATTTGATCCTCTCACACGGTTTTCATCGAGGTTATTTCCCCATTTATTTCAGGTGACTTTTAAGTCGTGAGAAGTAAATTTTCGTACAGATATCTTCAATATGAGGCAAAACTTGTCTAGAGAACAACGTTTAAAGGAAATATCCATTAAAATGTAAGAAATCAGTTCAAACAGGAAGTCTGCAAATAAAAGAATTAAATAATTTTAATATCGTCCACATATCAGAAATCTGTTAATCGTTGTTAATATGTAATAAATTCCCTCATCGTGTTTTCTGTATGAGTTTCTGACAATTACATTATCCATTGCTTCACTTGCTTGAATCGAAAGAGGAATTCCCCTCTGGCCAGTGATTTAGATTGTGCTTCACAGCAGCAGCAAATATTAATACTGGAAGTTTGTAGTTTCATCAAGTCATCAATTGCTAACATAACGTTTTTCTGCCTCATCAGTTTACATACTGTTTATATCTAATATTTATCCTCAGTTTTACATATAGTTTTATATATCATATAAATTTATATTTCTTATGTATACTTTTATAAACTAGTATGATTACTATGCATTATTATGGACTCGTTATTTATATATGTTTTTTATATTATATTACATAGTTTTTATACTATTTTAAGATTTCTAATTATTATACTTATATTGCTTAATTATTAGTAGTTATTATTATTAGATTAAAGATTCATTCGATCAGTGGCGGCTCGTGCCTAAGATTAGTGGGGGTGCTGTTTAAAAAAAATGCGTATTGTTTTAATATTGTGTAAAAATAAAACAAACATAAAAAAATATACATAATTTATACGTATGCACACGTATAAAAATACAATAGCTTAAAGGAATTCTAAATAGATGTAAATATTTGGAATAGCTTACTTATTACATTCATTTGAAAGTAAATTCCATTCTTCTTGTTTTAATTTGTGAGAAAAGATTGATAATTTTCTCCTTAACTTCTGAATGACTGCTGAAGAACTTTTTTTCAATTGAAAGCACTGCAAGTGCATTTAGTCTTTCGCAACCCATGGTGCTCCTTAGAAAAGTTTTTATTCTTTTCAGAGTTGTAGTCATGGGAATTGTCAAGACAATTTTTATGAGTTTTGTGATTTCACTAAGAACATCGTTTAAATTGTTTTCCAAAATAAATTTCAGGAGATCAATTACTTTGCAATACTCATGGATATCTGACCTACTATAAAATATTTCTAACTCAGTTTCAAGCTTTTGTTTGTCAATCATGGGATATGCTTCAGTTGTCAAGGATATCTCTTCTGTAGGTTGTTCTTTCTTAAAACTAGCAAAGCTTTTCTTGTTAAACAATTTATTAAATGTTTAGTTGAAGAATATCTGTCCGTTATATCAACAGATATATAGTCACACAGTTCTTTAGCTTCGGCCTTGAGTGTTTGTGAAGGATTTTCACAGTATTTGGAGTTTCTTATCTCTAAAATAGCAGTTTTGAAATTTGCTATGTATTCATTGACTTTATATATGCTAATTTCCCGAGATTGCATTTGATTATAAATAATTTCAACATGAGACATAATTTGATGAAATAGCTCTAACCAAAATATGAAATTTTCATCGTTCAAATATTTCAGAATTCCTGTCGCTTCTGCAACGGTTTCATCTACATATGATGTTGGCTGAATTTCAGTGAGACATTTTTTTATGTTTGAACATTTTCATGAACTCTATTTATGGTCCGTATGTTAAAGTTCCACCTTGTGGCAGATGGACGTGGAATGCTTACATCCAGATGCTTCTTGAGAATGGATAGACGCTGTGGTGATCTAGAAAAGAAAGTCGGAATAGCCAAAATGTTAGAGATAAATATTCTAGCATTTCGTGTAATGCTTGCTGCATTCCTCATTATTAAATTAAGTTGATGCGCATAACAGTGAGTGAAATGTGCATTACTATAAACTGCTTTTATTTTCGCCTGAACACCAGCTTTTTTGTCTTTCATGACATTTGCACCATCAAATGTCTGAGCTATCAGTTTTTGGCGATTCCCTTGAAGGATTATATCCAATTGTTGTAGAATATATTTTGATATTCCATCAGCGGTTTGGTTTTCTGGAATAAAGAATCCCCAAAAGCGTTCAAGTATTTTTTCATCCAAGACGTACCGTAAAACAATGATCATTTGTGTATGTTCAGACACATCTGTTGTATCGTCAGCCATGACAGCTACAAAGGAAGCTTTGCTAATTTCTGCCCTTATTTCATCACGGTATATTTGTAAAAGACAGTCAAGTATGTCATTCTGAATGGTCTTGGAAACACCTTTGAAGACACTACTGGTTTCTAAGTGATTCTTTAAATCTGGATCTAATTTAGATGCAAAATTTACTAATCCTCTAAATACACCTGCATTTACTGAATCACCGTTTTCATCATGTCCTCGTAAGGGAGTTTCAAAGTTCCCACAAAAGAAAATACAATCTATTATTTTAGATAAAATTTCACGGTTCTTCTTAACATTCATGTTATGATGATTGATTGAAAGTCTGTAGGCCTCACTAAGTTTTTCTTTAATATTTACGGTCCCCAAAATTGATAGGGAAACTACATTGTCAACGTGCTCCTTTGACTTCTCATGCTTTTCAGTTCTATCTTTCATTTTGCTAATAGTTCTGAAACCATCTTTTGTCCACGTTACATCACTCCCAAAAAACAAACTAGGAAAGCAGAACAATGCCTTTTTTAGTTCACAGCCGCAAAGCCAACTTTTCCGTTGGTACCAGTCAGAATTAAAGCTACGAATATACATTTTGTTGTTGCTAATGCCTGACTGAGATATTTGAATATCAGGCGTTGAACGGCCTCTTTTCTTAATTTCAACTTTATCATGGAGAGGCAGCTGTGAAAACTCAATCTGTTGAAGTTCACTTAGCGTCACAGAAGTTATTTCTTGGGGATGCAAGGAGGCCATGGTTAAATTCTTTTATATCAATTGTGTTGGGAAAGGTAAGTACTAGGCAGTCTATTAGTAGAATATTAATTAGGGTAGAAGGAATACAATGTTTACGTGATCCTCTTTTTGCGATTCAACTGAACCGGGTTTTGAGTTGAATCGTACTTTTATAACTTTTAGATAACAGATTTTTATTAACGAAAATAGTTTTACTATTTAAAAACGTTTTTATTTATAAAAAGCTTGTTGTTAATTAAAAATAGGCGTATAACAAAATAAGCTTGCCATTAAAATTGTCTTTTTTTAATACAAATATTTTTTAACTTTGCCATTATAAGCCGTCGAAAAAAGGATAATACGCAAAAACATTTTAATAAAAAAATACTATTTTAAATTGTGTACACTTTACAGAGTGATAAAAAAATATACAAATATATTTCTTTTAAACTTTACAGATTAAATAAATTTTATGGGCTTTTCCGCAGGCAAACAAACGAAAAACATTTTTTTAAATACATTTTATTTACAATTTTTAAAAAATTATTTTTTCATAAAAACAAAATCTTTGAAATTTACTTGCTTGCACACGATGGTAAAGTTAGGAGTTTACCATTTAAAAATGGTTTTATTGGATAACAGTTTTCCTTTTGTCCAAGATCAAGGTGTTCTTCAGATGCTTCACTTCAATTTCTTGTTCTCTGTCGGTGGAGGAGAAGTCCTTCACGACTGAGACAATTTTTATTTTTGTTCCCTTTCTCCACGTTAAAAAAACGACCCTGGTGTCTAACTCTGTCCCGTGGGGAGGCATTGTAAATAGGAACATTAAAAAACATTTTTTAACTAAAATGTATTTTAAAAAAATAAAATTTTCTTCGCTTTTCTATAGAAAAAAATGTAAATATTTTTTATTCTGTAAAGTTCAACTACCACAAAATGAATAGATTTCAAACTACATAAAAACCCAAACAAAATAAGCCGTACGTGAAAAAATAACATTAGTTACGTTGGTAGCTTTACGGGTAAAAAGCCCGAACACTTTTAATTAAAAAAAAAAAAAGTTTCGCATATTGTATATTTTTGTCTGCTTAAATCGCATTTAAAAGTGTGAGAATTTTTTTAAGGTGGATATTTATTTACAAGAACACTTTACACTTTTTAATGATAATAAAAACAAAACATTTGTAAACAAGCCTTTTAAAAAAATAATAATATAAGCGAAAACACGCAAACACCGGTTTTCACGAGCGTTTGGAACTGCTAAAACGACAGTTCCAATTTAGCTTTCATTCGCCGTCTGAAGCGCGCATGCGTATAAGCGAACTTCGCTAAGAATGTGTAACTGTGAATTTGGCAGCTCCAAGCAAAGTTTTACTTTTATACTTATATGAATATGGGGACAGTTATCGACATTAAGCTTCAGGATTATATATATATATATATATATATATATATATATATATATATATATATATATATATATATATATATTATTATTAATAATATGATATATTATCACATAGAAAGGAAAAAATAAACGTATTATTTTTACCGTGTATCGATAATATTGAGTAGAAATGATTGGGGGTGCTGCAGTTCCACAGCTCCAGGCACGAGCCGCCACTGCTACTTAACATTCATTTGATATTTTTTTTATCTTAGCTATATAGTTCACGATTCTTAATTACCTATATTTAATTAATCATTTCCCATAATACATTTAAGGATATATATTTAACCAATCGCTATAATACAGAGGATGACTGATCTGCAGCAACTCTATTCTATGATCTTTATAGACAGAGCAGCAAGAATTGCCGGCTGGAAAAAGTTTGTTTTTACAATAAGCATGGACACAGCGAGTAACAAGTGACACAGTCATGTTAGTCTCACCTTTTTTTATTTTTAGCTTAACTATATTTGTTCTCAATATGTATTTAATTAATCACTTCCTATAATACATTATGGACATATGTTATCATGCACTCTAATAAATTTTAAAGGATAATACACAAATGATATTGTGTAATGATGTGCATCCTTAATTTCAACGCTACCAATACTCACATCTGAGGTGGGGGGGTTTTGCAGACCTTAGCTCTTTAGTGACTTGTCATAATACATTTCTAACAACAGGAATTGTCGGCTATGAAGAAGTTTGTGCTTAGAGCAGCGAATGGTATTTATGTTTTGGCAAATCGATCAGTGAGAAGCAATGGTTAACAGCTCTCTCTCTCTCTCTCTCTCTCTCTCTCTCTCTCTCTCTCTCTCTCTCCTACCATTGTGGGCACCTGATTTTGTTAGGATAAAAATATACGACTAAAAATTGTTCTGATTTAACTATTTCTAGTTACTCCTTTTTTGTACCACAAACCACATCAGTTCTCAGGGCTGTAACATTTTAGGTTTGTAAATTATTGAGACAATTCTGAGTTGCACCTCTCAATTTTACTTGCGGCTTATAAAGTGCAATTTCGAATAGTATAACATCATAAAATTGGCAGCGAATCATGAATTCTTCAGAGGAAAGAGCCTTGCTAAGTTACTTAATGTTTAATAAGTGTCTAACAACAACTTGCAAAATAAAATTGTTTTTAAAAAAGAATGGCCCTGAAAATAGAATAGCTTTAAAAATGGAAGAGATTTTAAATGAAGTAACTTTTTAAATGAAATAGCTTTTTAAATGGAATAGCTTTTTAAATGGAATAGCTTTTAAATGGAATAGCTTTTAAATGGAATAGCTTTTAAATGGAATAGCTTTTTAAATGGAATAGCTTTTTAAATGGAATAGCTTTTAAATGGAATAGCTTTTTAAATGGAATAGCTTTTAAATAGACTAGCTTTTTAAATAGAATAGCTTTTTTTATATTGAATAGCTTTTTAAATGGAATAGCTTTTTTTATATTAAATAGCTTTTAAATGGAATAGCTTTTTTAATGGAATAGCTTTTAAATGGAAAAGCTTTTAAATGGAATAGCTTTTTAAATGGAATAGCTTTTTAAATTGAATAGCTTTTTTTTTATATTGAATAGCTTTTAAATGGAATAGCTTTTAAATGGAATAGCTTTTAAATGGAATAGCTTTTAAATGGAATAGCTTTTTAAATGGAATAGCTTTTTAAATGGAATAGCTTTTAAATGGAATAGCTTTTTAAATGGAATAGCTTTTAAATAGACTAGCTTTTTAAATAGAATAGCTTTTTTTATATTGAATAGCTTTTTAAATGGAATAGCTTTTTTTATATTAAATAGCTTTTAAATGGAATAGCTTTTTTAATGGAATAGCTTTTAAATGGAAAAGCTTTTAAATGGAATAGCTTTTTAAATTGAATAGCTTTTTTTTTATATTGAATAGCTTTTAAATGGAATAGCTTTTAAATGGAATAGCTTTTAAATGGAATAGCTTTTTAAATTGAATAGCTTTTAAATGGAATAGCTTTTTAAATAGAATAGCTTTTTAAATGGAATAGCTTTTTAAATGGAATAACTTTTTAAATGGAATAGCTTTTAAATGGAATAGTTTTTAAATGGAATAGCTTTTAAATGGAATAGCTTTTTAAATGGAATAGCTTTTTAAATGGAATAGCTTTTAAATGGAATAGCTTTTTAAATGGAATAGCTTTTAAATAGACTAGCTTTTTAAATAGACTAGCTTTTTTTATATTAAATAGCTTTTAAATGGAATAGCTTTTTAAATGGAATAGCTTTTAAATGGAATAGCTTTTAAAATGGAATAGCTTTTAAATGGAAAAGCTTTTAAATGGAAAAGCTTTTAAATGGAATAGCTTTTAAATGGAAAAGCTTTTAAATGGAATAGCTTTTTGAATGGAATAGCTTTTTTAATTGAATAGCTTTTTTTTATATTGAATAGCTTTTAAATGGAATAGCTTTTAAATGGAAAAGCTTTTAAATGGAAAAGCTTTTAAATGGAAAAGCTTTTAAATGGAATAGCTTTTAAATGGAAAAGCTTTTAAATGGAATAGCTTTTTACATGGAATAGCTTTTTTAATTGAATAGCTTTTTTTTATATTGAATAGCTTTTAAATGGAATAGCTTTTTAAATGGAATAGCTTTTTAAATGGAATAGCTTTTTAAATGGAATAGCTTTTTAAATGGAATAGCTTTTAAATGGAATAGCTTTTAAATGGAATAGCTTTTTTAAATTGAATAGCTTTTTAAATGGAATAGCTTTTTAAATGGAATAGCTTTTAAATGGAATAGCTTTTTAAATGGAATAGCTTTTAAATGGAATAGCTTTTTAAGTGGAATAGCTTTTTAAATGGAATAGCTTTTTAAATGGAATAGCTTTTAAATGGAATAGCTTTTTAAATGGAATAGCTTTTAAATGGAATAGCTTTTAAATGGAATAGCTTTTTAAATGGAATAGCTTTTTAAATGGAATAGCTTTTTAAATGGAATAGCTTTTAAATGGAATAGCTTTTTAAATGGACTAGCTTTTTAAATGGAATAGCTTTTTAAATGGAATAGCTTTTTAAATGGAATAGCTTTTTAAATGGAATAGCTTTTTAAATGGAATAGCTTTTTAAATGGACTAGCTTTTTAAATGGAATAGCTTTTAAATGGAATAGCTTTTTAAATGGAATAGCTTTTTAAATGGAATAGCTTTTAAATGGAATAGCTTTTTAAATGGACTAGCTTTTTAAATGGAATAGCTTTTAAATGGAATAGCTTTTAAATGGAATAGCTTTTTAAATGGAATAGCTTTTAAATGGAATAGCTTTTTAAATAGAATAGCTTTTTAATATGAATAGCTTTCTAAATGGAATAGATTTTAAATGGAATAGCTTTTTAAATGGAATAGCTTTTAAATGGAGTAGCCTTTTCAATGGAATAGCTTTTTTATATTTAATAACTTTTAAATGGAATAGCTTTTTAAATGGAATGGCTTTTTATATGGAATAGCGTTTTAAATGGAATAACTTTTTAAATGGAATACCTTTTAAATCGAATAGATTTTTAAATGGAATAGCTTTTTAAATTGAATAGCTTTTTAAATCAAGTAGCTTTTAAAATCACACTTTTTAAAACGGAATTGCTTTTAAAATGGACTAGTTTTTAAAATGAAATAGCTTTAAAAATGAAATAGCTTTTAAAATGGAATAGGCTGTCGTGATGAACAGATGCCGGATGATTAAAATTCCATAGAGTTATTCTGCCTGACCCTAATACACAACTCTCTGCTTTGTGTAATCAATGAAATAACTATATGACTTATTGTGCCTCCCTGTTAGGTGGGCATTTAGATTGGACAGGCTCACCTTTCAGTTTCGAGCTACCACTATCCATTTTATGTAGTGTAGCCTTAAATGATATAAGGTCATTTATTTAAAAGTCCAGTTTGTTCAGGCAGGGAGTATTTAATTAAAAGTGAAGCACCGGGTGTTCAGAAGTGAACCCGTGTTTTGGATAGAGGTGTTGCTGCAATATTGCAAGACGACTCTAGCGACACTGTCATTATTCAATTAGTGTTGAGGACCCATCTAGTCATTAACTACCCTCTTCACTATTTTACAGAAAACTTTAGTCAGCCATTTAATTGAAATTATGCTACTGAGAACTGTGTTGCTTCACGTACAATGTCTTAAGGAAACGCTGAAATATGTTGAAATTAAATTCATGACGCAAGTTTTAAGGATTTTTAAGAATGATTTATTAAAAAATAGTCAAAATACTTTAGGAAATTTGTCAAGTTAAACATTGATAGCGTAGGATTAATAATTTACTGTTTGAATTTTACACATCAATGTCTGACCTTACTATATAGCGCTTGTGCCACGTAAATTTCATCAGTTTCGGGGCAGTTTCCAGCAAGAGTTTGTGCGCAGAACTCGACGTAGCCACACCTTTCCCTGAAGACATGATTCCTCCTCCAAACCCGTATAATGCTGTCTGTAAAGAGAAGAGAGATTTGAGACTTTTAGAAACTTGCTAAGAACTGAAACATATATCTGTAAAAAGACCTGCAATATATTTGTGAAGTAGAATAGACTTCACGTGTGTTTTTCTTTTGCCTGCCGCTTTGATATTCGCTTTCAGCATACAGGATTCAATGTACCGACCCTCTGAGAAGAACCAGATAATTCAAGCCGAAGTTTCCAAGACAACAGGGGTCCTAGCGAACTTCATAAGAGAGGGGGTGTTACATGCTGCTAAAAAACATAATAATGCATCAAAACGCAAGCAAACCGATTATGCACTGGGACTCGGAAAATCTGGTCAATGCATTCAGATTTTTCTAACAGCTTTGTTCGCAATATTTTTCTGTAAAAAAATATACCCGTCGAAAAACAAGTAGATTACATTTTACTATTGTCTGGCGAGGAAGGACTTAGAAGGTATAACGCCTGAACATTCGAAAACGATTTGGACGGAACGAGTCCAGCGGTTATTTGGCAAAACTTTGAGGAGTGTCTCGAGCTTCAAGTTAATTTCCGTATTGCACGTTTCTACCTTCGTCAATACAAACAATAAATAAATAAATAAAATACAGAAAACATCGACGATTTCGTTGCAAGGTGCAGGTTACAAGCAAACGAATGAAGGTTCAGAGGTAACCTGGAAACCGAAGAACGTCTCATAGAACAAATAATTACTAGTACAAGACACCCAGAATTACAGAAACTCCTGCTATCTAAAGGCATGGAGCTGACACTAAAAGAAGCTATAAATAGTGGTCGAACGCATGAAGCGTCCCTAACTTACATGAGACAGAAGACCGAGATTCAAGAAAGTGATTGTCGGGAAATAGACTCGATCAAACCGAGCCAGTGTGGACGATGTGGAAACCCATATAAAAATGAAAAATGCCCAGCCTGGGGCATCACATTCTCAGTGTGTGGGAAAAAGAATCATTGGGCTAAAATATGCAAAAACAAAAATAAAGGCACAATAAAATTCATCCAAACCAGAACAATGCAGGACCGTAAACAACTGCACGAAAATAAAAACAAAAAGCGGAATAACCGGATATGCTCATTGAAATCAGAGCCCCGGGAAGTTTATAGAAAATTCGAACATTTAAGTTTTGATGCAATTCAACATCAAATAGATGAGCATACTGAAGTGTTCACTGAACTGAGAATAAAGCTTTGTAATAGACCAGGCACCAATCTATTAAAGGCCAAAGTGGACACAGGTGCAGAACAAAATACGCTTCCTCTGCGAACTTTTCGTAAGATGTTCCCAGAAAAAAATAGATAATCGGGGACAGCCCATCCCAGCTTCAACAAAAAAGGAGCACACCATACTAACTGCATATAATGGCTCAAGTGTACAGCAGCATGGTTCGATTTCCATACAATGTGTACACAAAGATAAATGGATCACACTTAAATTCTTTGTGATGTCAACAGAGGGTTCTACAATAATAGAACTGCCCTCACTCAGAAACTTGGAACTAATAAGTCTCCCCTGCACAATTAGAGAAAACAAGGAGCATATTAATTCCATCGTCGAATTAGAGCAGTCATACTCGAATCAATTTGACTGCATAGGACATTTCAAAAGCAAATATCACATAGTCCTAAAGCCTGATCATCAACCAGTGATCCATGCACCCAGGAAATGTCCAATCCATTTGAAAGATGAAATCGAGGAAGAGTTAAGGTTTATGGAATCACAAGGCATTATTAGAAATGTTAGTGAAACAACCGAATGGGTTAGCAGCATAGTGTACGTTCGGAAAAAAGAATGGAAAACTTCGCCTATGTCTTGACCCAAAGGATCTTAACCGAGCGATCAGGAGATGCCATTATAAAACTCCTGCAATGGAGGAGTTAGCGCATAAGCTGTCAGGAGCTCAACACTTTTCCAAGTTGGATACTAAAAATTGATATTGGCCCATACCATTTGACACAGAATCTCAATTATTAACGACCCTCCACTGATCGTTTGGGAGATTCTGTTTTCAAAGAATGCCCTTTGGTCTGGTGATATCACAGACTGTATTCATGCAGGGAATGGACATGATTCTGGAAAAATTCCCGGGTACAATTGGACTAATTGATGATGTCATTGCACTGGCGTAGCTAGGGGGGGGCGCCCCGGGCAGCACATCTGAGGGGGCGGCATTTTAAGAGGGTAAAAATAAAAAGTAGAAAAAATAAATAAAAATAAACAAAAGCTAACAAAAAATATGAAATTTTATACCAAAAAGGTTGTAAAAAATCGGAATTTATGGGGGTATCGGAATCAGAAAAAATGTGTCCCTATTTTCTGAGCGTCGGGGGGCATGGGGCGGCATGGGGGCGGCATTTTGAGATGGTAAAAGGGGAAAATCGAAAAAAATGCTAACAAATTCATACTTAAAGGGGAACTTTCATATAAATTTTTATCGAATAGGTGCGAAAAGAAAGTTGGATATTTGGGTTTATATATACCGACATCAAAGAGGAAATAACATTAGATGCGAAAGTTTGAATTCATTAATTTTATTAGTGTCCAATTCATGAGGCTAAGACTTTGAAAGTATCAAACGTTTGTTTTTGTAGCATACTTTTTATAACTCCTTGTAAACTTTACAATTGCTAGCTGGGGGATCGGACAAAATCACCGTGGGCAACCCCCACCATCTACTTAAAACAAAAGGAAAACAGATAAAATCTCAAATGAATAAAAAATATTAAAAATCAGTGTTCATATTTTAATTTTAATTTAATTGAATTTAGGAAAATTAGATACCGTAGAACTAATTTTCGCAAGGTATGAAAATTAAGCAAGTACAGAATAAATGTTAACTTAATGCTAATGGACCAGTTTTCCTACCTAGCAAAAAAATGGACGAATTTTCCATAGACGAATTTCCCGGGCACCCAAATGCCGGGGTGGAAGGACGGCAAAAGGTCTAGCTACGCCACTGTGTCATTGTCTATGGGAAGATGAAACAGAGGCATGATCGCAACCTGCACAGGTTAATGAAAATAGCACAGGCTGAAGGATTATGTTTTAACAGTGTAAAATGTACTATTGATCAAAAGCAGATCAGTTTTTTTGGTGATATCTCCGATAAGGATGGTGCAAAACCAGATCCAAACAAGATGGATGCAATAAAACAACTAGCCAGCCCTAGCAACGTTACGGAATTGCAAAAGGTGCTAGGAATTATCACCTACTTAGTTCCCTTCATTTCCGCATCTTTCTGATTTGACTGCAACTATGAGAGACCTACTAAAGAAAAATTTGGATTACCAATGGACTGCCAGTCACCAGGGAGCATTAAAATATCAAGAATTTGATTTGCTAGGAAATGTCCCTCACATACTTTGCACCATCTAAAGAAACAAGCCTACAAGTGGATGCATCAAACAAAGGTTTAGGCGCAGTACTCCTTTAAGAAGGGAAACCAATTGCATTTGTGTCAAAAGCACTAACAGAGACGGAGCAAAAATATGCCAACATAGAGCGAGAACTTCTAGCTGTGGTTTTTGGCTGTGAGCGATTCAAAAGCTACCTACATGGATGTAAATTCCAAGTAGAAAGCGATCATAAGTCATTAGAAATGATTAGCTTAAAGAATTTAATCGCGACTCCACCACGTTTGCAACCTATGCTGTTACGTCTACAAGGGTACGACTTCAGAATCATATAAAAAAGATGACCCTGGCAGACGGATTCTCTCATCTACCTAACAGAAAAAAAACAAGGAAGAGACCAATCTCAATATAAGAGTGGATTTTGTTCAATTTTCCACAGAAAAAAGTAACACAGATTAAGCTAGTAACAAAATCTGAGTCCATACCCTGTGAGCTTAAGGAAACCATTCTGCACGGCTGGGCGAACACAGCCAGGGAAATTAGCAAAAACCTATGCCCATGTTGGTCATATTGGGGCGAGCTTGCCATCGAAAATGGTCTTTTAATGAAGAATGGTCAAGTGATTATACCCAAAGTGATGCAGCCGGAAATTATACAAAAAATCCATTACGGAATCAAAAAATGTAAGTTCCGAGCCAAAAGTTGTGTATTTTGGCATAACATTAATAAGGACACAGAAAACGTCATACAACAATGTGGCACATGAGATTCCTATTAGGCCATGGCAAATAATGGCCACAGACCTTTTCCATAGTAAAGGTCACAATTACATGCTAATGGTGGACTACTATTCCAAATCCCCTTTCATGAGGGAATTAAAAGAATTCTCCAGTCAAATAAGTAATCAAACTGACTAAACAAATATTTGAAGAACAAGGGATCACAAAGAGAGTCATTAGCGACAATAGTCCTTATTATAGCTCTAGCTAGACAGGTAGGGAATACTGGAAGGGTGTAGTGAACCCTATCGCAGGATGATGATTAAAGATTGAGGTGATCCATGAAAAGCCTGTGACCGACTTTTTAAAGTCATTTTTGCAGTATTGAGGCAATGATAAAATTAAAAAGTTATAATAAGAAAAACTATTATCACCCCTTACATACATTTTAATATATATATATATATATATATATATATATATATATATATATATATATATATATATATATATATATATATATATATATAATAATAACCATATGGTTGTAATATTCTCAACAACATGGTTGCACTCATCCCTACTCACAATATAACTAAAAATCCTGAAAATGAGTCGTCAGAATCTTTTTGGTGTAATGGAAAAATCCCCATTTGGTGCATGTTTTGAAAAATTAATTAGTTCATATCATGGAGACTGACAGCACTCAAAAAATGTAATCTTAGTTTCACATTTTAAGGAAAATACTTTTATTTTTAAGCGAATAATAACCCTGTTTAAAAGACAAAAAAGAAATTAAAAAAAACACGATGTGAAACTTGCAGTAGAAAGCGGAAACCGAAAAATGAAAACAGAAAAAGACATTGAACCAAGCTATAAGAAACAGAAATGATGTAATATGTAAAATGAAAATATGTATATTTCATATTTTTATTTTTATTTAGTTTTTATTTGTATTGTTGGTTTGTTTTCTGCAATGAACTAATTTTTAACCGTATATTTGTCATTTTTCAGTGCCTCAAAAAAAAGGTGGAAAAAAGGAAATGAAGGTAGTCCTGCATAATTTGACTGCAATTCTCGTGAATTCCCGTCAAGCATGGATTAGGCGAGACCGACAATGATCGGTGTCAGCCACAGACTACTGAGAAGAAACAACACAAACAAACAAACAAGACAAACTTGTAAAATAAATATGGCAAAATTACAAATATTAAAAAAAACTGACCGTGTAAAATGAAAATATGTATATGTCATGCTTTTATTTTTTTTTATTTTTCTTTAGTTTTTATTTGTATTGTTGGTTTGTTTTCTGCAATGAAATAATTTTTAACCGTATAACTGTTAGGTGTAAGTACAAAGGTTTGTTATTTGTATTGTTTTGTTTTTTGTATTGTTTTTCTGTGTTGTTTTTTTTTTCAAAATTGAATGTCGTCTGCTTCCTTTTAGATAGCGTTTTTGGAATTGTGCTAATGAAACTCCCTGAGATTCAATGTAAATAAATAAATAATGAATAAGTAATCCGTAAATAATAAGTCAGTCTTCCCCCTTTAAGAATTACTGTAAACATAACAGAAGAAAAACACAGTAAATAGAATATAAAGTCGAGTAATCGTTCCAACATTTGAAGAACCCTCGCGGCTGACTGTTAGAGTTTGTTGTAAAAACTGGAATCCAAGATTAGTGTGTTTCATTTTTTTTGCTTTTTTAGTAAACGCGATTTTCTCTGTTCGAATAGCCAAGAAAAAGAAAAAGGAAAAAAGGGCGTAAGTAACCTTAGATTCACAAAAAAAATTTTTTTAAATGGCATAAGTAATATTTATTTAGAATAGCTTAAATCGAAGGTTGCATTTCACCCGACGATAAAATGTCAATCCATTTTTTTTAAGCAACGACAAACTCAAACCGGTGTTTCCTCGTAATGTCCCCTGTGGACCTCCCGGCAATGATGTTAAGTGGTCGTGGGGGGGAGGATGAATGTACAGACAGAAAATATTTTACCACTTTCATTGATTTTAACCGATTTGGACAGTGAACTCTCACCAGAAAAAAATATAGGGATCCAAGATTTTCGAGGAAGTAGATAGATAATAGGCCTATAACACACCAGAGATATTGTGCTGCAGTCCGTGCATATTACATCCGCATGACATGTCTTGATTTCTAATCCTATTAAGGTCAAACTCAGAGGGGAAAAATGAATTCATTTTATCTATATAGAGATATTCAATAATATATGGATCATTCAATTCAATCATTTATTCAGCAACAGATTTATCGCCACGATTTAGAATACAAGAAATAAATAAGCTGGGTTAGGGTGTATATATATATATATATATATATATATATATATATATATATATATATATATATATATATATATATATATATATGTCTGCAGTGAACATACCATACAGGAGCCTTTAAGATAAGGTGAATGACCGAAAAGGATGGAGATCAAGGTGTTTTGAAGGTCTCCAGAGGTTTCAATCTGAAAACTTAAGGCAACTGAAAGAAAACAGAGTAAGAGCAAAACGACTAGCAGCCGCACCAATATCTGCAGCATTAAATCCACATTCATGTTCTATTTGTGGCCTTGTCTGCAAGTCCCTTGCTGGACTAAAAAGTCATCAGAGGCAAAAGCATAAATGAGTTTTAGAAATATGGGTTGTCCGAACCTCATACGTCGAAATCGACGGGAGAGTCCATCATATATATATATATATATATATAAATATATATATATATAAATATATATATATATATATATATAAATATATATATATATATATAAATATATATATATATAAATATATATAAATATATATATATATAAATATATATATATATAAATATATATATATAAATATATATATAAATATATATATATATATAATATATATATATAAATATATATATAAATATATATATATATATAAATATATATATATATATATAAATATATATATATATATATAAATATATATATATATATAAATATATATATATATATATAAATATATATATATATATATATATATAAATATATATAGCCCCTTTAAGAAATTCGTTTCTTATCGTTGAGCACTTTCAGTTGAATTAAAATCGGTCAATTTAGCTCTTAGGCGTAGATCATCGTATAACGATTAGATCACTGTCTGACTGATGTAAATGAACATTTAAAATGAAGATGTTTAAAATTCAACGTTATTTCAAGCGGTTAATGGTAGTCGAATGGATTAGGTCGCCGCTAATCGAGCCAGAGATGTCTTGTGATACGGGGTTCGAATCGTTCGACTGATATTAATCGTGACACCCTGCATTGAAGATTCCCGAAAGGATGAAACACTAGTGTCTGTAGGTATTTAATTATTATAGTAGAAAATAATTATATATATATATATACATATATTTATTTATTTATTTATATATATATATATAATGTGCATATATATTTCTTAGGTTTAATATCATATATCTATCCGTGTTCATATAATTGTATCTCTTAATGTATGTATGTTCTCTTGTTTCATTAGTATAGTATCAGTCATTTTCTTTACGCGGTTGTATACACACATAAACACTGTTCACAACTACAGCAAACAACATAAGCAAGACAGTTCTTTAAGCATGACAAATAGAGTTTTATGGCACACCTAACAAATGAGAAACAAACCTTACTCTTTGTTCCTCACTCTTTCAGTGCTTTTTACACTAGAAGTGATACATCTTCATCAAAAATAAAACAACAACCATTTAAATTTTCATATAGCTTTATTTTATGCCAGTCACTTCTCTTGAAGTTGCATGCGATTTTTTGATGTTTTACATCGTTCCTAGTTGCTTTCAGGATTCGCAAAAATAAAATCTCTATCCACATCTGCTGGCCAACCCAGACTCTGTCTCCATAAATTCTGATGGTTTTACTTGATTAACTTATATTCCTTTGTTTATTTTTATCAACTAAATTTCAACTGTTATATTTTATTTTGCAACATACTTCTCCATCATCGCTGCCCAGGAGTCACAAAATTAAACAATGTTTGTTATCTGTATTGATCAATAGCATAGTGTCTCACTCGCTTTTGCCATGGAGTGATATGAGTTTCTTCAGCCAGAAGATTGATTCATGTCGGAATTTTGCGATACTAGAATCGATCTACCTTTTACATTTCACATGTTATTCTTAGCTCTGCTATTTCAAACTTGTTTTCATGATTTAGACTTGTCTAAGATGCAATAATACTTTTGAATATTTTAGCTTTGTATGAATTCTCATTCAATCCAATTGAAGATTAAAATTTCTCTACCACTTTCCACAACCTTTAGTGATGATGTTGTTAATCAACTAGTGGGAAAACTGCTCTTTTTATAGCTAGACTTGAGACCCACTTTGTTCATAGATACTGCATGTAACCAAGTGAATAAAAAGCTTTTATATTCGTTTGTATTTGCTGGTGTACTCTTATGGGAATATGAGAGTTTATTGGCTTCTATGAGCAGTGTTTTTGAAGAATCTTTACAAATTAAATGACAAAATAACAACGGAAGTTGCTATGGAGTGATGATAGTTCTTCAAGGAATTTCATAGGGTGTCTATGCAGGGATGTTGTCATACTGGAAACCAATCCAACATTAACATTCCAGGCATTATTCCTGTGTTTACTATTTCAACCTTGTTTTTGTCATATTGAGATATATTCAATATCTACTTTATCTCTTGTTTGTGGTGTATTTTTGCTTTGTGTGAATTCTCATTAATCCAAACAAAGATTAGAATTATATGCTGCTTTCTAAAACCCTCAGTGATTATCTTATTAATCAACAATTGATTGTTAATCAAAACCACTTCATCCTGCTTGTGCTTTTTAATCTATACTTCAAACAATAATATTAAACACAGGTGTTGTACAGGGTGGCCGAAAAGTCCCAGGACACTATACATGTATTTTTAATAAAACACAGTATTTTTTAATGAAACACACAGAAAACATATATATTTAACAAAAAAATAGAACTTTATTAGAAACAAAGCAGAAAACAACTAGAGTAATTTAGTGGTCTAAGGGATCAGTATGTTGGCCCTCGTTGTTCTTGCACAATTCCATTCGCCTCCAGGTTCTTTGTGCCATTTTTTTTAGAGAATTCATTGATACGCTAGCAAGAGCTGCAATAATCGCATGCTTTAGCTGATCAATGGTTTCGTATCTAATACCAGAAACTTGACCTTTAATTAAACCCCATAATGAGTTGTCTAGACTTTTCGGCCAGTGTCCTGGGACTTTTCGGCCACCCTGTATATAATCAATTGAGTGAAGAACTTTTACATTGCAGTAGGACAAAATATTTGTTTGTATTACCCTTTAATCTTATAAATTCAAATCTAATCTCATACATTTCAACCAAGACATTTCAAATATTCTAACCTTTCGTTTTAATCGCAATTGTTTGAATATATCTGTAACTTTCTTCACCGGATATATTTGCTAAATAGTTTTTGATTTTTTAATTTTTATTAGTTTTAAAAGTTTTTTTAATTTATTCACTATGTTTTAAAATATCAATTTTTTTTTTATTCTAGAGCTTACTCTTGAGTTCTTTATGATTTGCATTTATATTCAAGGTTTCTTCTATGCATAGACCTTCCAGCCATTGATTACAAGTATTCTTAAATACTTTTATCAGACAAGTTGCTCTTATCACAATCAGGCCATGTCATTTTATAATCATCTTTAGGTTCTAATATAAAGACAAATTCATTTGAAATAGTGACATTAATTTTGCGTGCAGTTTTTCAGGCTTGTTTCAATTTACAATATCTGGTGAATGATCTTGTCTATTATATATCTGCCCACATTTATATCCAAGGATTCTTTTAAGCGTAGACGATGTTTGCGTTATGGTTGCAAACTTTATTTACTTACAGATTCGTCTTCCATGTATTTTGAAATTTTATTATTACTCTCATCACAACACGGATAAAGTTTATTTGATTCAACTCTATTAAAGACAAATTCATTTGCAATGATGACATCAATAATGTGCAGTTTATTCCGATTTGTCCCATCTTACAATCTGTTCCTTCCTGCCTGTATAACTATAATAAAACACAGCTTCCATTTAATGTTATTAGTGGCTGTTCATGTTGTTGACAAATGCCAAAAGGACTGGAAAGTGAGACAGTATGTGGTTCGGGCTCTTTTTTTTTTTACATAGTGATCACCATTTATCAAGGCCCGGAAGCCACTCAGGGATAAGGATTATTGCAAGTACATTACGTTAGTGAGGATATTTTTTTTATCCTTTTGTAAATAAACCCAATCTTGACTGGCTATGAGTATTTCCTCATCAATGTAAGTTTCCCACTCTCGAGCCATTGGAGGGAAGCATTTATATATGGTTAAGCTCCTCCAGGAATTTTCTTGTTCTTTTAAGTTATTTCTGTTTTTATGTTATTGTGTCTATCTTGATTTCCATGTATTTCTCTCTTTTCCTGTCTTGCTGGTTCATTATATACATCGGCAGTATTTTCCAGTATGACGCCCCCAAAGTTTTAAGCAAGGCTTGTAGTTGAGATTTGTTGGGACAGACTTTCATAGTGGTCCCGAATAATTTTTCATGGTCTACTCATTCTTTACCAGATTGCTGCTCTGGACAATTGTAAGCTTTTTTTCACAATACTTTATTTACGAAAACATGAATATTAAAATAATGGACAATAATATAGCTTTCCAGATTTTTTTTTTTATTTTACATGAAATCATGTGTTTCCCTCTTGGAACTGATACGAAATTTCATTACTATTAAAAAATATCCCTGTTTTTTTAGTATAGTCATTTTTATAATGTATATTGGTTTTACAATAGTTTAGTCTTCCAGGGATTGTGTCAAAGTATTTCTTCAGATTTTTATTAGTTTATTTGCTTGTAATACAATCATTTAGAGATTATATCGTTTTTAAATAATTCTATACCTCATCATATTGCATTATCTTCTTTGCTTTTATGTATTATGAAAATATTCAATAAGAATCCTCTGTTATTTAAAGCATGTACAATGTTATATGGTCTAGATTGAAGTTTTCATATTAATAAATCCAAATAAATTTACTTTGATTTTAGAGAAACACTATATCCACATACGTCACAAACAAACTTTCCCCTATTTCTAATTTAACTTCGGTAAGTTTTAAGAGATTTCGGGGTTCACTCCTGGAGCTAACACTTGATTCTTTTACAATTAAAATTTATATCCGAGGGCTCTTTTAAGAATATAAACAGTCCTCTTTATGGCTGCTATCTGTATTTCATTACAGCTTGGTCTCCCAGGGATTTCTTCTTTACATGTCTGAATATTCTTTTTATTAGGCCACTTGCTAATGTCACAACCAGTATGTTTCAATCTTTTAGAGACCATGTCGTTTTTAGATCATTTTTTAGATCCTGATATTTTTTAATCCTTTTCCGTTCAGCTCTATTAAGGCCAAAGTCATTTGGAACTTTGGCATCGATAATGAATGCAGTTCTTTCAGGCTAGTTTCATATTACAAGTCTTGTTTGATGGCCTTGTTTTTTATTTATCTGCTTGCTTGTATGTCTTTGTCATAGAACACTGTCACTTTTCAATTTGATGTTATCAATGATGGTTTGTGTTCCCAGATGTTCAACAACCTGCAAGTTGCATCTCTTCCAATATAGGTATCTACACACTATTTGTTGTGGTAGGCAATGTAATGACCATCGGCTAGAAGGATCTTACATGCAGGTATTAGGTGGTTTGGACTTTCAACAGACGAGTGACAGAATCTGCATTAGCCAGCCATTTTCTTTAATCAATTTGTGATTAAGCCATGGTCTTGTGCAGTAATAATTACTCGGACATCAACTGGAAATTTAGTCAATTTGAATTTTGAGAAAAATATCCACACATTTCACATGAACGTGGTTATTCCACAGTGCGATTTCTCATGTAATGTGGCTTTTTCCCAGTGTGAGTTCTCATATGTCTAATTAACTTTGAATGTTCAGAACAAGAATATCCACACCACTTATCAAGGCCCGGAAGCCACTCAGGGATAAGGGTTATTGCAAGTACATTACGTTAGTGTGGACATTTGATGAAGTGTTTACTTAAGGGGGCGGTTCATTAGGAATTTGTTAACATTGGACTTGAACACATCCCAGTTGTAGTCCGGTGGGAAGCAGGCAGACGGAACAGAGTTCCACAGGCGTGCAGTTCTAAGAAAGAAGCTTTGTTCATGGAATCCACGTTTTGATTTAGGCACAGATAAAGAGTGGGGGAAATTTTTCACAGTGGATTTGGCTAGACGGGTGTTTTTTGTGAAAGATTAGCGAGGGGGGACCAGAGATTGAAGTTCAGACGAGCACCTGCCATGGAAATAATGATAAAACAAGGATAGGCTCGCAACGTCTCTTCTGTGGGAGAGAGGTTGAAGGGTAGAGAAAAGGGCATCCCCCACTAAGCCACGAAGTCTATTTTGTACTCTGTCAAGGCAGGATAGGCTGTTTTTTGCAGCTCCTGCCCAGATATGGCAGCAGTACTCCATCCTTGGACGTACTTGGCTTTTATATAGATAGAGAATTGCATCAGTAGTGAGATATCTTCTGGAGTGATAGAAGGATCCCACCATCTTTCCAGCGACCTTGGCAATAGACTTGATGTACATGTTCCATTTCAGATCAGGAGTAAAGGTCAAACCCAGAAGCTTGTCAAAACACGGGGCCTCTCCCAGACGAGAGCCATCCATCACAATTGATGCCAAATGGGGATCAGAGCGTTGATGATGTAAGGATAGGAGTTTGGTTTTGGATGCATTAAAGGTAACCAGCCACATCTTCCCCCACTGAACCACGCGCTCGAGATCAGAGGAGAGAAAATCAGAGAGAACTTTGTTATTTACAGCCTTTGATGTGTTGCCGTAGATGGTCGTGTCATCGGCATAGATGTCAACGAATGATTTAAGTATGTGTTTACAGCTTGTTTAATTATGGACTCAAATATTTTGGCAAAAAGTGGGAGGAGGCTAATGGGGCGATAATTTAATGGGTCAGTTCTTTCGCTAGAATTCTTGAAAACTGGTTCACTACAGATACATTTTTCCTTTTCTCTTTTTATTTCTCTTTTTTATTTTGTTTTCTATATCTGGAGTCTAAAAATGTCACTTAACCCCCACCCCTCCTTTTTAAATTTAACGTTTTATTTTTATTAAAATAAATATATCTTCTCAATTCTCCCATTTGAGGATCAGATGATTTCAGTGGTACACAAGCTTTATTACGTCGCCTGACAAGGACTTTTGGTCCTTACTGACCAATTGTCTGAAACATTATCATGTTCAGTGTAGCGACTATGTAATATTTGTGTATATAAATAAAAATATCATATTTCGTTCTTTTTATTGATCACTCTTAATAACTTCATTTTAATTTACGAGTTTTCCTTCTTGAATACCTGTAATTTGGCGTGTGTATATATGTGTGCATAAGAGAGAGATAATGTTAGAGATTGTCTTCTCAATGTAAATATTTCAATTTTTCACTAGAAAACTAAAGTTTAAACAGATTTATTTTTTATTGCAGTTTCACCTTAAACAAGTGCCACTTTAATGCTGAGGGCCACTATCTGGGACATAATTTTTAGGAGTACTACATAAAGAGCTAAGCAGTTGAACCTCTGCATATCAGTACATTCAGGGAAACAGGAACCCAGAAGGGAATTCCAAAGTCTAGCGGTTCTAGGGAAGAAACTACTAAAGCAGAAGGCTCTCCTACATCTAGGGACCTCCACTGTGTAGGGGTTGGACTTTGCTGCTTGTGGTTTTTCCCTTTTTTTTTTATTTTACTTCAGTAAGTTTTAAGAGATTAAGGGGCTCCCTCCTGGAGTTGACACTTTTTTCCCAGTGTGAGTTCTCATATGTCTAACTAACTTTGAATTTTGAGAACAAGAATATCCACAGACTTCACATGAATGTGGTTTTTCCCCAGTGTGAATTTTCATATGTGTCACTAAATGTGATTTTTGAGAACAAGAATACCCACAAATTTCACAAGAATATGGCTTTTCCCCAGTGTGCGTTCTCATATGTATCATTAAATATAATTTATTAGAACAAGAATATCCACAAAATTCACAAGAATGTGGCTTTTCTCCAGTGTGAGTTCTCATATGTGTCACTAATATTGATTTTTCAATACAAGAATATCCACAAACTTCACAAGAATGTGGCTTTTCACCAGTGTGAGTTTTTATATGCCTCACTAATCTTGATGCTCCAGAACAAGAATATCCACACACCTTACAAGTATGTGGTTTTTCCCCAGTGTGAGTTCTTACATGTGTGACTAAAGATGATTTATAAGAACAAGAATATCCGCAGACCTCACAAGAATACGGCTTTTCTCCCGTATGAGTTCTTATATGTTTTTCTAAATTTGATTTTTTTAAACAAGAATATTCACACACTTCACAAGAATATGGCTTTTCCCTAGTGTGCGTTTTCATATGTTTCACTAAAGAGTATTTTTCAGAACAAGAATATCCACATAATTCACAAGAAGTTGGCCTTTCTCCAGTGTGGATTTTCATATGTCTAACTAAATTTGACTTATGAGAACAAGAATATCCACACACTTCACAAGAATATGGCTTTTCCCCAGTGTGAGTTCTCACATGTGTGACTAACCATGATTTATTAGAGCAAGAATATCCACAGACATCACAAGAATAAGGCTTTTTCCCCATATGAGTTCTCATATGTATTTCTAAATCTGATTTATTAAAACTAGAATATTCACAC
This sequence comes from Euprymna scolopes, assembly GCF_053919585.1. Classification (NCBI taxonomy): domain Eukaryota; kingdom Metazoa; phylum Mollusca; class Cephalopoda; order Sepiida; family Sepiolidae; genus Euprymna; species Euprymna scolopes. The sequence goes on along the minus strand of NC_136500.1, from coordinate 121,907,221 downwards.
ACTTCACAAGTATATGCCTTTTCCCCAGTGTGCATTTTCATATGAGTCACTAAGCCTGATTTTTAGAACAAGAATATCTACACACTTTAGGGGAATGTGGCGTTTCTCTAATGTGGCGTTTCTCACTACTATTCAGAAGGAGACTATTCACAAACTTTACAAGGTTGTGGTTTTTATTCAGTTAGAATTCTAATGTATCATTAATTTGATGTTGTAGAACAAGAATGTTCACCCACTTCACAAGTATGTGTCTATTCTTAACCCTAACCCTATTCCTCGGTGTTAGATTTCATATGTAACCAAGTGTTATTTAAAAAAAACTTCACAAGAATGTCAGTTCTCATATGTCAAGAATGTTCACACTTTAAAATTATGTGCCTATTCCTCGGTGTTAGATTTTATATGTAACCAAATGTTACTTAAAACAAATTTCCCAATAACCCTTTCTCAAGTGTAAATATGTTTAACTAAATCTGATCTTAAGAACAAGAATACTTAAACACTTTACAAGAATGTGGATTTTCTAAGGTGTGAGGGTTTATATTTTATAAATTCTATTAAATAATAGTATCCAATATATAAAATCATCCAAGATATATCGCTGTAGTCTCTCAAATAAAATGTTTATAAGATAATATATAAAGAAATTGATATTCCATAAAAATTCAATGGTAGAGTTCAATCAGGAACATCTGAAAAAAAAATGAAATTCAATATATTTAGTATCGGCATTTATGTAGGAATATTGTCTTTTAATTATTATGGTAAAGTTACAACCTCATAAAGTTAATTACAACCTCATGATTAATTTAATCCAAAAAGTCATAGAAGATACATTAGAAAAATGTCTGTTCATTATCATGGTGAAGTTACAACGTCACGATTAATTTAATATAAAAAGTCATATGAGATACATTAGAAAAATGTTTGTTCATTATTATAATGAAGCTACAACCTCATGATTAATATAAACAGTCATATGAGACCCATTAGAAAAATGACTAAATATTTTCTAACTTGAAACAATCAAATTGTGGTGAGAAGAGAAATATATATATATTTTATATATATATATATATATATATATATATATATATACAACTATATATATACATATATATATATAGAATACTCCACATATATATATACATGTATCATGAGGTATCAATAAATGTACACCAGAATAAGTCAATAAAAAAAGTATTGTCTTCTCCCAGCAGAGACATAAAATTTGTTTATGTTTACAAATCTGCAGTGATATTCTATACATTTTTATTTTTATTTATGTTTTGTTTTTCCTTATATATTTGTCAATTAAACAATCATATTAGTCTACTACAGGTTTGTTTGAGGAAATATATCTGTTTATTTATCTAGTTTATTTAGTTTAGTAATTATCAAATACATTAGAAAATAATTTCTTGGCACTTTTGGCCAAGATCAAAGTGTAGTATCTGTTCTTCAGATGCTGCACTTCCATTTCTTGTTCTCTTTCGGTGGAGGAGCAGTCCTTCACGACTGAGACAATTTTTATTTTTGTACCTTTTCTCCACGTTAAAAAACGACCCTGGTGTCTAACTCTGTCCCGTGGGGAGGCATTGTAAATAGGCACAAAGACTTCTTTAAAAAGGTGGGTTTTCACAACACTGCTGTAAAATTACTTTAAACTGCAAGTATTCTAGACGTTCACAAAGCTCACATTAGCATTGGCATTGAATATTGTTGCCATATGCGGGTGAAACTAACATAACTATCTTCGTCTTAGGCAAGGTTCAATAAGAGTCTCAAATCTTGTTACTATGTCCAATTTCCTCTCAGGCTTCTCTCTTCAATGTTGCACACTTGTCTGTTTTATCAGTAATTTAATAGAATGTACTCTGATGAACTTATAGTAATTGTACCCCCTCGACATACTATGTCTTAGTAACCAAGCAAGCAGAAAAATCATGCACTTTCCTTGTTGCTGACACTATATGCTGGAAAACCATTTAAATTTCACTTGTTTTAAAACAAGTGTGTCCTCTTTTCAGAATGATGAATAAAAGATAGAAAAAACAGATCTGCACAATTTTCTTATTTCAGTCCAAGCTAGGCCAAAAAGAAACTGAAACATCTTGTGATATAAAAAAGTTGACCAAGGAACCACTACTGAATGCAGAGCACGATGGTGGTTTAAGAAATTTCGTGGCAGCGACGAATCTTTAAGTTGATGAGCATAGTGGTCGAATGTTGACAATGATCAATTAAGAGGCTTAACTAATGTCACTCTATGCACAACAAAATAGGGCTATGAAACTCTGCCTCATCTGTTAAACTCTTCATACCTCTCATCTCCTGACTAACATATTAAAGCATCTTGATAACTTTCTTCGGGAGAAATGCTTAAAAAATTTAAGCGACATCAAGAATGCCTTCAGCAACTTCATTGCCAACAGAACGCTAGATTTTTACGTTACTCCCATGAATATTTTGCATTGGCAAATGTTGATGCTAGTGTTTGTTTTAATGTTTAACGCAACAAGAATGACATGATTCTCGAATGATTTGGAACTTACAATGAAAAGTGGGTTCTTTACGACAACTGGTGATGCTCAACTTTGTGGTTAGACACCGACAAATCTACACAATACCAGCCAGATTTCACCAAAAAAGGTCACGCTAACAGTTTGGTGGTCTGCAGCCAGTCTCATCTATTACAGTTTTTTTTTTACTGCTGGCGAAACCTTTACAGCCGATAAGTACTGTAAAAAAATGAAATACATGAGAAACTTTGACATTAATGAATCAAAAGAGCCCAATTCTCCTCTATGACAATGTTCAAACATATGTTGCTAAACCGACTTTGAAGTTTAATGAACGGGGCTATGAAACTCTGCCTCATCTGTTATACTTTCCAGACGTCTCATCTCCTGACTAACATATTAAAGCATCCTAACTTTCTTCAGGAGAAATGCTTAAAAAATTTAAGCGACATCAAAAACGCATTCAACAACTTCATTGCCAACGGAACGCAAGCTTTTTTACGTTACTCACTTTCTTTGCATTGACAAATGTTGATTATGGTGTTTGTTTTCATGTTTAACGCCACCTAATTGTTGATCTATGAATCAAAAACTAAACACGTATATCAATTTTTAATTTGTTTTAAAGCTTGCAAACAGGTTTTTCCCATTTTGTGAAAAAAAGATTTTTCAATTGTTTTAATAGAGCATAAAAAATTTGAAATATTTAATTAATTCTAAGGTTACTAATGGTGAGAAAATATAAAGAACTTGCATTTTTTTCCTTGAACATAAATAATTATATTGATGCTAAAAAGGGAAGGTATGTTATATGTAATTTTCTGTATATTTCAAGAGAGAAAGAGGAAGAGAATGATAGAAAGCAGTAGAAAACAAAAATCATTGGTGAGTTTATTGCAAACCAAACCTAATTAAAACAATTAAAACGATTTTTTTAGAACATAACTCAATCTCTACATAAAGTAATACCGTACTGTTATATTTTACTAGATATTAGCAGGGGCAGTTAAGCAGTCCCTCCTGGTGGAAGCATGCCCTTCTCCTTTCATAGAAAAATAAAAGTAGTTTTTGTTATTGCTGTTGTTGTTGCCCAAAACCCAACCTCCACATGTTAAGAACAGCTTTCAGAATAGACACTCCCAACCTTCTAAAGTAAAGAACAGTTTTCAGAATGGTCACGAGTAACATCCCATGTTAAGAATGGCTTTCGGAACAGACACCTCATTTTGGTAGTGGAAGTGAACTGTCAAAATATTTGCCACAAATTTAACCTTGATAATCGCTGTCAGGATTCCCACACACAAATATTATAAACCAACAAAGAAATTTTGGGGTGGCAGTATCGGTCAATAATAAGATTTGTTCCTCTTCGGTTTGTACTAATCCGGCGGCCAATGATTTACAGCATAATACAGGGCTTTATATCACTAAAACTACTAGTATCCGTCAAAGATAAATGAGATTTTCTTAATCAGCATAGTGAAAAACCTAAAAAAAACGTCGTCATTTTAAAGGAAAGTCTGTAGGTGAATCTAAGGTAAAGATTTATTAAAAAAAAAACAATTGGCCTATAATCAAACAGGCCCTCCTTGTAAAAGAAATAAAGTATGAGTTTTGTTGTTGTTGTTGCTGTTAACCCCCCCCCCCGAACCTTCTCATGGTAAGAACGACTTTGAGAAAAGATACCCCCAATCTCCTCATGTTAAGAACGGCTTTTGGTACAGACACTCCCAACCTCCTCTGATCATCCGCAATATCTCCATATCAGGAACAGCTTTTTTGTTGAGATAAGTGATTTCAATTTTAATCATACTTTTTATTTTTAGATTCAAATATTAATAACTCCATTTTATTTCAGTATTTAATTTATGTAACTTTCGGAAGAACCCCCCCCCCCCCCATAGGCTTTTCTTTTTTATCATAAATTTCTTATAACGTGACTAGCTAAAGTTCAGAATAAAATCACGCTTTTCTTTTAACGGTTAATTTAAAAAAAAAAAATCTTTTTGAACGCTGTTAACTTAAATTTCCTCATTTCAGTTTACCTTTTGGAGATGGCCGTGTTTTTGTTGAGATAAGTGATTTCAATTTTAATCATACTTTTTATTTTTAGATTCAAATGTTAATAACTCCATTTTATTTCAGTATTTAATTTATGTATTTCTTTTTTATTAAATGCTTGCTTTTTTTCTCGTCCATAAATGTTTATTTATCTACCAAGTTGATTGCAAAAATAGATTACGAATTTGTACTCATTCTTAGTTCGTGAGAGGGGAATCTATCACCATACTTTCCCTTAAACACGTCCGTTGGACTTTTATTAAGTAGAATACTTAATAGTTTTTTTGTTTTTTTTTTAATGGAGAGTAGAAAACGCATTGCGGATGCGTTATCGGCAGCTCCTGTTACTCTCGCTTCTTATTTGTCCCTCAGTCCTCATTTTTTAATGAGTGATTTTTCTGACAAAGGGAGAAGAAAAAGCTGTTTTCTAGGTTGGCAGTATTTTGCATGAACAGTTGGCAGAGATGGCGGAAATTTTCTGTTTCTATGTCTATCCTTGTAGCCATGTCACTAGTAAGGGTGCTGGAGGTAAACGTTTTGTCTGGGCGGACGTTATCTGCCTGATAGTCAGGGACCCGAACCTTGGATTAACCACCAAGGAGGCTGTCCTATCAGCAGGTGCAAAGTACTGGAGCTGCTGTATTGCCATTTGGTGAATGGATTCTGGACCATGCAGTAGCTTCTGGTGGGGCCTCTCGATGCCATACTAGTGGGTAATTGTTACGGCTTTACCTTATCATTAGCTACAAATAAAAAAAAAAAAATTCTTCGTTTCTTTTTCTCTCTTAGTTTCCCCTCTCTGTCTTGCTCTAAGTAAATCTGACGACCTAGTCCACAAATTCCAAAAATTCATCATGACAAGTTTCAAGAAAAAATACACGATTAAACCCGGTTCTCCAACTTCCAACGTAGACCCCTACTACCATGTCTCCTTCTCCAACATCAGGGGTCTACGTTCTAACCTTCCATAGATTGAAACCTAATTACAGGAGACTAAACTAAACCTTTTATTTTCAAGTGACACTGGCATTGGACAGGCTATTTCCCTAGAAGAGTTCGCAATTAAAGGATACTCTAACTTAATTTCTAAATCTGACCCCCAAGATCGCCATGGGCATGGAATATGTGCCTATATTAGGGATAACTTTCCATGTGGTAGGGACATCTCTCGGGAAGATCCTAACTTACCCTATATGTGCTTACGGGTTGCTTTAGCTCACACTACGGCATTTATATTTACTCTCTATCGCCCCCATAACAGCGGAGTTACTATCTTTCAAAGCATATCTGAGAAAATTGATCAGGTCTTATCTGCTTATCCTTCAGCTAACATTCACGTATGTGGTGACTTCAATGTTCACAACGTCGAATGGTTGACCCACTCTAACAAGACCGATGATCAGAGAAGGTTCTGTCATGATTTCTCCATTGCCTATGACTTCACTCAGATTGTTTAGGAACCCACCCGTGTGCCCAACAATGATGGCCAGTATGCGAGCCTACTAGACCTTTTTCTCACAACTTGCCCTGAACTATGTTCAGTTTCTGTTCTGTCGCCTCTTGGCTCTTCCGACCACTCTGTTGTATCAATTAAGATAAAAATGAAATATAATAAGTCCCCAGACGTACCTCTTCATCGTACAGTATATCAGTACACTAAGGCTGACTGGGATAGCTTCCGTACATTTATATCTGATCTACCTCTGCATTCCATGTTTAAAAAGGATGTGTCCTCTATAGTATTAGACCTGACGGAATGGTTAATTGTAGGTATTGACTGTTTCATACCCTCGAAAAAGTTTCAGCAAAAACCTAACAGCCAGCCATAGTTCTCTCCAGAATGTGCTGCTGCCATTGCGCACAGAAATCACTTTTTCCACTGTTTCCAACGTAATAGATGTATGAAAACTAAAGCCGCTTTCAGGACTGCCAGCAACCATTGTAAGAAAGTAATAAAGAATGCAAGAGAGTTGTATGCTCAATCAGTTAAGTCCAAAGTAGCTGAGCAGTAGCTTGGTTCCCACCAGTTTTGGCAAATAGCAAAAAGAATCCTGAACAGAAGCGTGTGCTCCATCCCAACTATTATCAATGGACCTGAGGTAATCTCGTCAGCATCAGACAAAGCCAAACTCTTTGTCAAGAACTTTGCAGCTAATTCTACCCTTTGCGATCAAGGCTGCCAACCCCCAATATTTCCTCCTGTATCAGAAAACACGCTATGTGATATACGTATATCTGTACGTGATGTTGCCAAGCTAATCAAAAACCTTGATTCCAGTAAAGCAACTGGCCCTGACGGTATTCCAATTATAGTACTCAAAAAACTTCAACCTGAACTAGCGCCCATACTTACAAAACTGTTTAAACGTTGTCTTAAGGAGAATAGTTTCCCATCTCCCTGGAAAATTTCATCAGTATGCCCTGTATTTAAGAACTCAGGTGATCGCTCATCCCCCTCTCAGTACAGGCCAATAAGTCTCCTGTGCGTCATGAGTAAGTTGCTGGAATCTGTGTTAAATACAGAAGTAATCAACCATCTCAACAAAAATAAGCTTCTTAGTGACACTCAATATGGTTTCCGTTCTGCTAGATCTACAGCAGATGTGCTTACAGTTATATCTCATAGGATTAGCAAATCTCTCGACGGAGGCAACCTTTCTAGGGCAATTGCTCCTGACATATCTAAGGTCTTTGATAGGGTATGGCATAAAGGTTTACTTCATAAGATCTCTAGCTATGGTATTGCTGGAAATGTCTTCTCAATTATTAAATCATTTCTTTCTGATAGGTTCATAAGAGTAGTAGTTGAGGAGCAAAAATCAGAAGCTCACAGTATTAATGCCGGTGTCCCTCAGGGGTCCATTCTGGGCCCAACTTTTTTCCTGATCTACATTAATGATCTTCCAAATCACATCCTTACATCATTTGTAGACATCTATGCTGACGACACTACTTTTTATGGTAGCACATCTAAGACAGTAAACGACCAAGTTCTCTCCAATTCTCTCTCCTCTGATCTTGAGCACGTAGTACAATGGGGTAAGGAGTGGCTGGTTACTTTTAATGCATCTAAAACCAAGCTTCTCTCTTTACATCATCAACATTCTGATCCACATCTGGCATCAATTGAAATGAATGGCTCTCGTCTTCAGGAGGCCTCAAGTTTTGACAAACTTCTTGGCTTGACCATTACTCATGATCTTAAATGAAACACATACATCAAATCTGTTGCCAAGGCCGCTGGAAAAATGGTGGGATCTTTCTATCGATCCGGTAGATATCTCACTGCTGATGCTATTCTCTATCTATATAAGAGCCAGGTACGTCCAAGGATGGAATACTGTTGCCACATCTGGGCAGGAGCTGCTAGAAAGGACTTGGCCTGCCTTGATAGAGTTCAAAATAGACTTCGTAGCCTCGTAGGAGATGTCCTTTTCTCTTCCTTGCAACCTTTATCTCACAGAAGAGATGTTGCGAGTTTGTCTCTGTTGTATCGTTATTTTCATTGAAAGTGTTCGAATGAGCTTCAATCTATGGTCCCCCCTCGCCAAACTTTCACAAGAAACACTTGTCTAGCTGTAAACATTATCAATAATTCCCCCCACTCTTTATCTGTGCCTAAACCTAAACGTAGATTCCATGAACAAAGCTTCTTTCTTAGAACTGCACGCCTGTGAAATTGTCTTCCGTTTTCCTGCTTTCCGGCTGACTACAATATGGTTGTCTTCAAGTCTAACGTAAATAAGTTCTTGATGAGCCGTTCCATATAAGTTATCAACTTTACCAAATTTTCATTACTAATGATTACTATAATGTCCAATTTCTACTGTACACTCTTTAACCCTTATCCTTGAGTGGCCTCTTGACCTTGATAATGTGGTGATGCCTATGTAAAAAAAAAAAAAAAAAAAAAGAATAGACATCCTATCCTGTGAGGGGGAAGGTGATGGGGTTGTCAGGATATTTGCTCCATATTTAACCTTGATAATCGCTGTCAGGATACCGAGGCACAAATTATATGCAACAAAATGTTGTCATGTTAAAGAAAAGTGTGTCTATAATTTGTCTATAATCAAACACATGCATACAATATTGGGGTGTCATTCTAAATTCTAAATTGCTAAAGCAGACAATGAAAAGTAAACAATGATAACCATAAATAAAAATGTTATGTTTCACGGTTGTATTGTTTGGGTTTTTTGTGATATTAATTGATGATTTATGGGAATGTATAAAAACACCCTGGAATAATATTTCACCTATAACATGTGAACGATTGGTTCTGTCTTGCAGCAAAAGATGTCATAGTGTGATTGAAAACAAGGGGCTTTTCACTAAATACTGAAAGGATTCTTTATTTTTTCATCATGAATTTCCCTTGTTCCTTAATTTTTGGATGCCTGTAATTTAATTAAATTTATTTATATGTAAAAAAACATAATATGTATTAAAATCAAAAATTAAAAAAAAAATGTTTTCTTTAACTACCATTGGAAAATTCACCAAAAATTTTTTTTTCTTTTTCATAGATAAAGTTAGAAGCCATTAAAAACAAAATGATCGATCGTTCCTTAACTTTTGGACGCTACTGTATATTGACCAGAAACTCATTGCCACAAGGATAATGGTCTTTGCTTGCAGCATCTACTGGGACAGATACTACACTTTGATCCTTGCCCAAAGTCCACAAAAAGGGTCTCTCAGGCCGACTTGACATTCTGTTGTCAAAAGTTCCAGGTGTAAGGTTTGGTAGAGAGAAAGAAGTCTGTGCAGTTATTTCTATTGAAGAAAATAACTTTTATGCTATCTTTGATGGCAAAGAAAGAGCTTGGATTGTGAAGTGAAATTGTACCATGAGCAAGGCGCCAGATTATACAATTTCTACCAAATACCTGGCTGCATATGAAGAAAAGCTTGGTTCATACCATAACCACAGAAACGTCTAGGACCACCCAATGGATTAATTCCGCTAATGGCTATTGAGCAACCTACTTAATACTAAATTCAACCCATAATGCATTATAAAGAACTGAATCAGCATGTTAATGTTTTCATCAGAAACACAGATCTGTGATCAGCTAAACTACAGGAATGGCGTCAGTTATGGAGTAATGCAACTGTTTGATTTGAAGAAAGCCTACCTGCAGATACAGGTCCATGAGTAATTGTGGCCATCTCAAACAGTGATAATCAAGAGAAAACAATATTGTTTGACACGCTAAGGTTTTGGCCTAAATGTTGCACCCTTCATGATGGCAACTATTATTAAAACTGTTTTAGTGCAGGATAAGACCAGAGTGAAAGATACTTCAGATTACATTGAGGACATTTACGTGAATGAGGGCATGTCTGCAGATGTGGTTCAAATGAAACTGGAACCCTTTTGTTTGAAAACAAAGAATCTTAAGCGCTTATCGGACGGGGGATCTGTGTTAGGTCATGAGGTTTAAGAGGATTGGAATACTTTACCATGGAAATGAGAGAAGCCGATTCCAAAGTTACCCAGTGTGTTGGCGAGATGCATCACGTTTTATATTTGCAGAAAATAAGTAGGATATTTACCTGTCTGTGGATTGATCTGATTGGAAACAGGAGTACTAAACAAATGAATAACTGCGGTAACAAAAGGATGATTCGACTTAGTGGATGACGATACTCTCAAGCAAATGATGACCAAACCGTTGTCTATAGTTTGTAGGAATAACCTTGCCCAAGTTGAGTAGCATGTATACGGACACAAACTCAATCCATGGGTTAATGGAAGTTCATTGGCTACAGGTGTAATGTTGGGATGATTGGGTGCTGTTATGGAATATAGTTGCTGACTTTGTCTGAAAAATGATGCCCAGCATATAAAGTTGGCAGGAATTGATGCGATTCTAAAAGGCCTTAATCTTGCACTCATTGTGTGTTTTACTACTGGTTGCCCAGTAACTGGAAAAGCATGAGTTACCACATAAACGACCAGAGAAATGTTTGAATGAAGGAGACTGGCAACAAAAAATGTGTGTACTTGAGCGATACAGCTTGTAGGTTGACATTACTCTAGTTCTATTGACAAAGAATTTGGCTGATAAGTTAACTCGCGTGCCAAAGAGGTTGCTTTATATAATGAGGGAGGTGACACAACTGGTATTGGATAGGCATGAATGAAATGCATTGGGATAGCAAAAATTTCTTAACCATAATAGATTGTGCCCAATATAATACTTGTTGACATGATGAGATACATTGAATATTGTATAATGATTAAGATCCATTTTTTGATGCCAAGAATTTGGAAATTCACATACGAATGAGGAATTAGAATGCATTACCGATGAACATATTTCCTGAAGGTAATTGTATAGCAGAGTGGTGTCATATCACCATCAAAGATATTACAGCCAAGATGCAGTGTTCGATTCCAGAACCTGTATATTGGTATGTGACACCCAAGGATGATGCAAAACCAGCAACTGGACCATCAAATGAAATTTACTCCTATGGACAGCATATAAAAGGGATAGATGTCACACAATCAGTGGTTAGAGTTGTTGACTCCCCATATAAAGTGGGTTGGTTGGTTGTTTTTGTTTTACGGCATATCAACCCTTTTCGGGTTATTTAATGTCGAATCCAAAAGTTTTGAAGAAAATTTTTTAATAGAATATATTTGTTGTTTTACAGTCGGTTTCTATTTAACCCATAGTTGGAACCCTAACAGGTACTACCACTCCGGGTCAGAGTGGACCTGGGAGCAATGGTAATTAAAGGGTGGCTCCACATTCCACAAAGCCCACAAGCTGGGGCCTCACCACTGGATATAGTTTAAGGTCATATCTAGGACCTCCATTGAGGGACTTGTACCCTTTTCAGGGGGGCAGTCGGTGTATTCTAATGCCCCACCGACAGGGCCCTATATAAAGTGGGAGACAGTGGTTGGGTAAAACTTCCAAATACCTGGTGCACTACAAGATTTAGCAGCAGACAAATAGATAAAATAATAAATCCTTAGACTATGTTGATTAATGGTGTCCCATGTCATGTGAAAAGTGTTTGCCCATGGCATGTTTCTTCTAATATTGAGGACGACAAAGATCTCATACAATTTGAGGATGATCCTAATCTACTGCCTTTTTGGATGAGCATAGAATCACTGCCTACAGAATCAGAAGAGGAGATGATGGAAAAAATTGGTGGTAATGATGGTGGTTATAAGGAAGATGTAATCGAGGAAGTGACGCCTCTGACTCTTTGAGGAAGTACCTGACAAAGATGGATACTGCCCTGTTTGTCTACCTATAAAACTAGAACGAGGGATGATGGAACATTGGTGACGATGACGATAGTGATGAAGATGGAAACAGGGAAGTGACGCCTCTGATTTATTGAAGAATTACCCAACAAAGAAAGATGTTGCCCCCCTGCCCTGTTTGTGATCATGAGATCAAAAGAGTGTAGAGAAAATCATAACTTACTTTTCTACCATGTGTGCATGCTTTGAAGCGTTGGTCCTAAAACCAAAAAAAGAAAGATAGACTCAAATGAGTTGTTTTTATGTTTGACAGTTACATGAGTGATGCAGACTGTCACAATTTCTATGCTAATGAGACAAGTGAATAAAAACGGAGATGAAGCAAACAAGGGAACGAGTTGGAAGAAGGCGTTTCTTACATACGTAGTTATGTGCAAGGCAACTTGAATGAGTGTAGAGTTGTGGAATTGGAGGTTTTTGACAACAGTTTTCAGTTAGGAATTTTGACAACAGAGTGTCAAGTTTTAGAGTTGGGAGTTTTGACAGCAGTGTGTCGAATTTACCCAAGAAATTTTTAGTTTAACCATAGTAAAAATATTTATTTGATGTAAAACGAAAAACATTTCAATTAATAATAAATTTGTAATGGAAATAAATTCGAATTTCCAAAGCAGAAAATCATATTCAACAAAAATACCGAGATTTTTGGATATGTTAAAAACACAGGGAACTGTTTTTCACAATTCACCATTGGGCTTTGAACACATTTTTAGTCTGAAGTTGAAATTATTAGTCTTTATGCAACTGTTCCGAAACTAATTATATACATACTGTTTTACAATAGTTTAGAATTGTATAGTCCCTCAAAAATTATAGTTATATAAATATACAAAATAATAATTGTTCATTTAAATTCTACCTCCTCTCATGCACACAAAATATGTTACTGTTATTCAAAAAAAAATCGAAAAAAAAATTTTGATAAATATTTTCTAACAAACCAGACGTAGCTTTTCCCCTAAGAAAAATTCAAATTTACTTTTTCTTAGCTATTACATTTCAGCAGTTCTTAAAAATATCATCACTGAAGAAATTTAAAAATAATATATATTTAGAGTAGGGAGATCAAATTCCTATATATATTTAACATAAAATGAGCACCTGCTTCATTGCTAGTCACTGGTCAACCAGATATTTAATCGGTCACAGTCCCAATGTTTGCAGCATTTAACAGGGGGAGGGCTCATATATTCTGTTTTTTTACATTTTTTTAAGGTGGGATTAGAGCCCGAGTGTTGTTAACTATTCTGTAGATTTCCTAACAATGTAATAAATAAAAGATACCGTAAACATATGATTGTTGATGTTCTTAAATGTTACTATCAAATTCATATTTGATATTTAAAATAACATGGCAATCATTTTTTAAATTTCTATTTAAAATCAAAAGTGGAGACACTAGGTTTTTTTTACTTACACATTCTAGTTTTTGTTGTAAATAAAACACTCCCTTCCTTAATAATATGTTAATGTTAATATGTTAATGTTATAAAAAATATCGAAATAAAATTATTTTGATAATTTTATACAAACTAGATGTAGTTTACTTCTGTAAAAAAATCAGAAATTTTCTTAGCTATTACATTTCAAACAATTAAAAAATAATAATTACATTTCAACAGCTCTTAAAAATATCATTATTTAAGAATTAAAAAATAATAATTACATTTCAACAGCTCTTAAAAATATCATCATTTAAGAATTAAAAAATAATAATTACATTTCAACAACTCTTAAAAATATCATCATTTAAGAATTAAAAAATAATAATTACATTTCAACAGCTCTTAAAAATATCATCACTTAAAGAATTAAAAAATAATAATTAGTGTGGTAATTTTTACTTACCGGAACTCGATGTGGAGGGGTGAAGCAATGGAATTCTGTGTGACAGTCATTCAAGCAAAAGGTTTGAAAGTGTTTGGTCGACTGCTTTTATAATAGTGTTTGTTTGTTGTCCACTCACGTGGGTCGGACTTAACATTTGCATAGAATCGACTAGTGGGTATAAAAACACCCCATACCAGTGATATTGTTTGGTTGGTCTTTTTGTTTTAGTCCAGCAGCGCAGCCCATTTCATAGTTACTGTTACAAAGACAATCTGTCATTGTAAGCAACGAGGCAATTCATTGCAACTCCTGTTGATCAAGAAAAGGCGTGAAAGGTTCACCACGTAAGGTAAGGGTTTCATTGTTTTTTCCTTCTACGTCGAGTTCTGGTTTAACTCGTTGAGTTGCAGAAACGCCCCCCTCCCCCTTTTAGTGGGTTAAAATCCGACATTCGTGGATATTTTTTAAGATTTTTGAAACATAATAGCCAAAATACAACCATTATTTAAAAATAAAAAATTAGGGGGGTAAACTACGCTAGGATAGATTGTAAAGATTTACCAAATTTTTTTCGAAATATCCTTTAAATTTATCACTTTTCTAGGTTTTCGGGGGGCACTGAAAATGAAAATAACGTTTAAAATTACGGCAAACGAGTAGTTTCCAAGATATGAAGAAATAGGCACCCACTTTAAGGCCACACACAAGAACATAGAATAAAAGAAAAAACAAGCAAAAAAAAAAAAACATAAAGGATTTTTTGAGGGTGCAAAGATTCTTCGTATTTCGAATGTCAGAGTCGTTATCATCCATACCCCAATAACCTAAAAATTCCCCCCCCCCAATCAGAGAAGATAAGGTTTTGAAGATAATTTTTTCTGTCACTGATTTTTCTTCGCTTTTATTTGTGAAAAAAAAGGTGGAAATGAGTACTCACGTGTCTGGGGAAGCATTCAACTAATCCTACGCGGGCGGCCATGTTGCTGAGTATTTATAGATTGGGAGGAGTGGTGAGAGGAGCTTTCCCTTTGTTATAAAGGTGGCCTCAAACCACTCTGCCTCGGTGTGGCTAGAAAGTGTTACAAGTCTAGTCGCTCCTGCTGGCAGTTCGGTACTTAGTTACTTTCTACCGTCTACCGTCTACCTCTACCAACCTGCTCTTCTGTTACCTGACTCTGAGGAAAGGGTCGCAAGGACGACTCCTTTGCAACCCAGTGTGATCCTCCGCTCGACTTACCCCTCTCTCATTTTTTTTTAACATATTTATTAAAAGCATTTTTTTATGTTTATTTGCTTATTCTTTTATTTTGTGTTCTTGTCTGT
Source organism: Euprymna scolopes (assembly GCF_053919585.1). Classification (NCBI taxonomy): domain Eukaryota; kingdom Metazoa; phylum Mollusca; class Cephalopoda; order Sepiida; family Sepiolidae; genus Euprymna; species Euprymna scolopes. The sequence continues at coordinate 121,892,188 of NC_136500.1, read as the reverse complement.
TTCCATAAGATAATTTCCAGCCCCCTCCTTGATTGGTTCTCATTTTACATTAAACTGTGTTCATTATACATTGCCCCCACCAAATGGTGGGTGTTCATTGTACGTTGTCCCCCAAATTTGGCCATAAAGTAGGGACTCATTTTACATTAAATTATCATAGAAAACTGAACCCCCCTCTTTTGGGCCACTAACATTTCTTCATATCTTGGAAACTACAAGTTTGCCGTAATTTTAAACGTTATTTTCGTTTTCAACGACTCCGAAAACCTAGAAAAGGTCAGTACTTTTTGACGGACCGTCTTTTTAAAAATCTCCCAAAAATCAGGTAATTATCCAATCAATACAAAATTTTCAGCGATTATTAAGAGAAGAATGAGCTTTATAACAGTGTACTTATTTTTCATAAAGGATATTTATATATATATATTTTTTTTGCTTACAAAACCCCCCTTGTTTTGAAGTGGGAACAAATATGCTTAAAATAATCATCTGAAACTGAAATCAACATATTGTGTTGTTGTAAGGGGCAGAATTACAGATTTAAAAAAAAAAAAAATTGTTTGCATACCTTATTTTGACGTCTGAATATCAGAACTTCGATTGTGTTTAATTATCCCGCTTTTGAGTTTTGAAGTGTGAAATTCGGTGAATATGTTAAGTAAAATAATTAATTTAAGTTAAGCAAAACAAAAAAAAAATTTTTTTTTAATATTTATATGAAAAAAGCCATTTTAAAATTTTTGATAAATAAATTAACAATTTTTTTTTTTAGCGAGCCGAATAATGCATAACCATTATTAAACAGGGCATGCTTTGAATAATCGATACAAAAAAAAATTCGATAAATGTTGTGCCCTTTGTGTTAAAAATAGCATCATTTTTTTCGATCCCGTTTGAAAACGTTTGCCGCCTTTCGACTACGGTGGACCAAACGCGCTGAAATAATTTTTTTTTATTCTGCTTTAAATTGCCCCCCCCCCATTTTGGGGAGCCTGGCCCCCACACACATACACATTAAAAACCAAACTCATACAAATGGTCACCCATCTGGTACTGGCCAGCCTCAGCTTAATAATACATTGAAATTTTCGTCACTGAAAAATAAGTTTTTTTGGCCTGTTTGGTCTTCCATAGTTTTATTCTTATAAAACGCAAACGTAAACAGAGTCGATCTCGACTCTACATCGACGCGAAATATCTGGTTACCTATATGAATAAGTGGAATTATTTGAAATTCAGGTACTTATATTATAATATTTTAGCATATTCTCTTAGAAAATCATCCTAAATCTTAGTTAGACAATAAATAAATCAATTAATTATTTCAAAAACCTTTTTTTTTTTAATATTTAAGTACGTTTTTTGTGCAAGACAAAAAATGTCAATTGTTAACTTTTTGGGAAAATGTAACATTTAAAATTTAATTAAAAATAGTAGAAAAAGTTTTACATTATTCTGTTTTCTATATGATAAAATTCAGGGTTTTATCTTTCTGGAAAAAAAAAAGTTACTCAGAAATAATGGATTTTAATAAATGTAATTTAGTTTTAAAAAACAACAACAACTTGATTTTGCGGCCATTTTTGGCGGTGCCTAGATTAGTAGTTAATTGAATAAACTACGAATGAAATTATATTTTCACAGAAATCATAAAGGTTTTTTTTTTAATTAAGATTTTTTGACAAAAATTAAAATGTCAGATTGAAAAATATATTTTTAGAAGATTTTTTTTTTATCGTAGCACGTAGCAGTAGCACTCTTTTTATTCACGTCTGTTATAAAACTTGGCAGAATCAGTATATTTTATTGGATTTCAATAAAAAAAAACTTTTTATTCATTTTTAAGATTATATTAAAAGTTACAAAATATATTTTTTTAATGTATGTAAAAAAAGAAAAAAGATAAAAACTCACCTTTCATTCCAGGAATTCAATACAAAAAAAAAAAAAAAAAAAAAAAAGAAAAAAAAAAACGGGATGAATTAAAAAATTTGTTTTGCTTGTTAAGATTTCTTTAGTAAATTGATACAATTTTTGTTTTGTGTGTCCAATTCATTAAGGAATAAAATATATGAAAATAAAAAAGAATCTAAAATTGACAATAGGAAAAACACGATTTAAACGTGAAATTATTTAAATAGAAAATCAACTGCTAAAGAACAATGTATTTAGGTCATCGAAAAACGGTGCATCAATTATTTCGTTCCTCGTGTAAAAATGCCCGTTCATTAGTTAAGTGTGCCAAATTGTTTTCCTGTCAAGTTTTAATCATTTTTCTCCTATCAAGCCTAGATTAGGTTTATCAGTGCTTAAGGTTTGTTAAGATTTCTTTAGTAAATTTCGCTTTTTGTGTACAATTCATTAATATATATATATATATATATATATATATATATATATATATATATATATATATATATATATATATATATATATATATATATATTAATGAATTGTACATATTATTGTATATATATATATATATATATATATATATATATATATTATTTTTAAAATGTAATTATCCACTGACACGTGTTTCGTCGTCTACGACTGATCAGAGTGGCTGTATCTAGCGAGATTCGAAATCGGGACCCAACGCCCCAACGGTAATGAGCCTAAACTCTTACTCCTGGATCATCTCGCCGACTGACTGGATATATCGCGATTTACTTAGATGTTGTTTTCTGTTTTGGTTTTAGCGATATGTTTTGAATGAATTCAATTATTTACGAAAGGGCATTTTTTTACCTAAATGCGAGTTGGGAATAATTTTCCCTTTTTAACCAATTTGGTACCCCCACATGGGGAGCGGTATATATATTATTTTTTAAATGTAATTATCCACTGACACGTGTTTCGTCGTCTACGACTCGTCAGAGTGACTGTATCTAGCGAGATTCGAAATCGGGACCCAACGGTAATGAGCCTACACCCTTACCCCTGGATCATCTCGCCGACTGACTGGGTATATCGCGATTTACTTAAATGTTTTTTGTTTTGGTTTTAGCGATATGTTTTGAATGAATTCAATTATTTACGAAAGTGCATATATATATATATATATATATATATATATATATATATATATATATATATATATATATATATATATATATATATATATATAGGTCATCGTAACACGGTGAAATCATTATTTTGTTCTTCCTGTAAAATTAGGCCCGCTTGCAGTTTAAAGAAACCAAAATATGGAGAAAAGAAATGGGACATAAGTCGTGTTACGCCGGTAGAAAGAATGTCACCTGATAGGATAGTGAAATTGGCGTCATTTTATAAATAAAATGAAAAGTGAAATTGACAATATTAGAAAATAATATTTTTATTATTAAATAATTTTTATTAAATACAGGAATTAAAAAAAAAAAAAAAAGATTGGGCCTTATGTCAACGGATCATTAAATCCAAGGGAGATAACCAGCATAGGCATAGCAAAAGTAAGCATATTTTGCAAGATATAATTTGGGACGCTGAAATAATCAGTAGGACAATGAAAGAATGTTAAATAAAAAAAATTAAACAGAGAAAAAATATGATTACACGAATACTGTACCTGCAACCGCTGAGTGAAGTTGAAGTTAGTCCCGGAAATTTCAACAAAAAGAAAAGAAGTAAATCAACGAACTTAAAATATAACAATTTTAAGTAACAAAATAAACTTATTAATTAACGTATTACACAAAACAAAAGTAAACAACTTGTTATAATGAAACGTTGTTAATTGATCAACAACAAAAATTAAATATACTCGTTAATTAATGGAAATGAAAAATCACATATCACATATTGCTCCTTAATGGCAATAATTGTACGGGGGGGGGATACTTCTCTCTTTTCTTACCATATCTTCAAACAAGTTTATTTAATTCTTGTTGTGGATTAATTAACATCGTTACATTGTAATAGTTTACTTTTGTTTTGTATACGTTAATTTATTTAATTCTTGTTTACTTTTGTTTTGTATACATTAGTTTATTTCATTCTTGTGGATTAATTAACATAGTTTACTTTTGTTTAGTGTACGTTAATTAACAAGTTTATTTAATTTTTGTTGTGGATTAATTAACATCGTTACATTGTAACTGTTTACTTTTGTTTTGTGTACGTTAATTAATAAGTTGCTTAACAATGTTGGGTTTGTATTACTGTACACATAGATTCGAAAAAGTTGTCAAAAAACAAATATATAACAAATAAATGTTATCAAAGGCAAGATAAGTTACTTTTCTACCTAACTGTACAAACCCACAATTATATATTTTAAGTTTGTTGATTAACTTCGCTAACTTGTTTCCTTTTCGTAAAGTGCTTCAGCAATTTCCAGAACTAATCGTGTAATCGTTTTCTTTTTTTGTTTTTTTGTTGTTTTTTTTTCATTTAACATTCTTGCTGTGATTTCTTAATTTTTTATTTGATTTCTTTAGTAAACCTCATCTTTGTTTCTTAATTTTATTAAAATATACAAAATACATGGAGATATAAAAATCAAATTTTTTTTTTTTGATTAATGAAACTATTGCTATCATCCAATATGTGAACAAAGTCCGAATAATGCAAATAGACCTCCTATAAAAAATGACAAAACTGAATATTTCAAATAAACAACTCAAATAACACGAATGACTGGCACAAACTGTGAAATCAGAAAACTATAATCACATGGTTACCTTGTGAAACTTTAAAGTTTTTTTTATCAAAACCGATTCGCTAAAATCATGATGATCCCCCCTCGTTATTTCAAATTTAATTTGCTTATTAGCCTGCATGTTAGCCAAACAATCGGCAAAAAGCGATAAAACTGTAGTACCTGTTCCAGGCTTTTATGCTCATCATGTCAACCATGTTTCCATATTGTTGGAATTTTTTTGTACCAATAATTGTGTATCCTCCTGTATACATTTATTATATTTTTATTCTGGTTATCATATTTGATTTTCTGCATTTTGTATCTTTTATTGAACTTGGGTTCATACGAAACTCTCTTTAATTTGAATAAACGGCAATACTAGCTCCTTATGATGACGTCACTAGTCCCAGCATGAAAGCCGGCCTCTTTTGGATTCAGGCGGCGATGAGATTGAACGTGGATTCATTGCCTGGCGCAGATGAGAAATTTCCCGAGCCTTTTCTTCAAAAAAGTATAACCCAGCAAAGAATACCCGTTTGCATATGGATTGTCTTTCCTTGTTGTTTATAATTCGTGCTGTACGAGTTACTTCCCTTGGAAAATAAAGATGTCTTCCATGAGCTAACACGCTTCGTTTCGCCTCCTTAATATTACACATTCATACTAATTATATTATAAAAAAGGTACAACATGGTGGCAGCGATAAAACTCTACTATGAGCCAGTACAAGGGGCGTTCAATAAGTAATGCCCCTCACCTACTTCCCATAACAGTAGAGCAACGAACCTTGGCACAGTTATTAGTCTTTCTCTACATAGTAACCACTCAGAGTTATGCATTTCTCCCATCGTTTGATGCAGCTCTGGAGACCGTTTTTATAGAACACCCCAGGTTGGTCCTCCAACCACGACGTGACTTCAGAAATCAAGGCTGCATCATCTGAGAAACGCTTTCCTTTCAAAAGCAACTTCATGGCTGGGAAGAGGTGAAAGTCAGAGGGTGCAAGGTCAGGAGAGTAGGGAGGATGTGGAGTGTTTTATAACCACACGCTCGTGCTTCTGATCTGGCGACATGCAAGTTGTAGACCTGAGCGTTGCCCTGCAGAAGGAGGGTACATTTGCTGATCTTGCCCCGCCTCTTGATTGGGATAGCTTCCCTTAATTTCTTCAAAACTGAAGCATAATAGGCTCCTGTAATTGTGGTACCCTTTGCCAGGAGATCTGTCATCATTACTCCGTCCTGGTCCCAGAAGACTGTGAGTATAACCTTGCCAGCAGGGGGCTGCATCCTTGCCTTCTTTGGAGGTGGTGAGTCCAAGTGCTTCCACTGCATTGACTGGGCTTTGGTCTCTGGATCATAGTAATGGACCCAGGTTTCATCCTGTGTAATGTCTTTTGAAAAACTTTGACTCATCTTCATGCCACATCTCCAAATTTATCCTCGAGCACTTGACGCATTCTCGCTTCTGGAATGGTGTGAGCAACCAGGAAATATATCTGGCTGACACCTTATGCATATGCAAATGATCATGAATGATAGTTTTCACAGACCCTGTACTAATCTTGACATCTTGGGCTATTTGGCGAATAGTAATGTGCCGATCTTCCAAAATGGCAGCCTCAACTTGACGAACAGATGCCTTATCAATGGCAGAAGGGGGGGGGCGACCAGGTCTGGGAGCTGTTTCCACAAACTTCCGGCCATGTTTTAATTCACGATGCCAGTGTTTTACAAGGTCATATGATGGGGCATTATCACCATAAGTTTCTTTCATTTCATCAAAAATCTCCTGTGAGGTGCATCCTTTCAAATACAAAAACCGGATCACTGCTCGACAAGTAACAGGCTCCATTTCACACCCGACTCAGTTCAAACACCTGCAACACAGAAAGCACAATTAGTTCAGAGCTGTAATTTGTCACATAACTCGTAGAGATATAAATTATTGCACATGCAAAATTTCAGCTAGATCGGACAACTGGAAGTGGGTCAGGGGCATTACTTATTGCACGCCCCGCGTACTGTTTAAAAAAAGAATAAACTAAAAAAAAAAAGAGGAGAACTTTGAAAACAGCCCGGCAACAATTCAGTCTTCTTACCGGACTTTTGAGAACACGTGCGTCACGAAGGCGCCATGTTCCATTCATACTCGTAAAACTGAGGGGTTTTTTTTTCCTCTGTTGCCTAATTATCTTATTTGCATCTTCATGTATCATTTATAAGAAAATGGCCAATCATTCAATGGAACCACATATGCGCTGGAATACCAAAAACTTAGTGGAGTCTTTTAAATTCTTTAAACAACAGTGTGACTTATACTTCTCTGTCAGAACATTAACGTAATCAAACTAGTGGTCCACATTTTATTATTATCGAGGAAAGAAGGGTTAAGAAGATTTAACTCGTGGTTATTTGAAAATGAGGGCGACAATAGCAACCGTGTAGTGATTTGGAATTCCAAGAACAAATAGAGCCTCAAATCAACTTCAGAATTGCACACTTCTTTTTACAGAAATACTCGCAGACCGATACAGAAAATATCGATGACTTTCTCACGAGATGCAAGCTGCAAGCGCGAAAATACTAGTTCAGCGACGAAACTGAAGCAGAAGAACGCATCATAGACCAGATAATTGCGCTAAAAGCAGCTACTATGCAAAAATGAAAAACTGGCGATACCTGAAGTTCTAAACATGTGCAGAAGCTACAAAGCTTCAGTGGATCACATGAAAAAAATGGGCGAAATAAAGGGTGACTGTGAAAGCCAGATAAGCTCTATCAAATAAAAAATTGAGAGCGCAGACGTCTGTGAAAGATGTGGACTCAATCATAAACCAGGAAATTGTCCTGCTTGCGGCAGTATGTGCTCAGCATGTGGTCGTAAGAACCATTGGCCCAAAAGGTGCCAGATCCGAAAAACTAAAAACACCAACAAGCAGCCACAAGCAAACAAGCTAACCAAGCAAAGAAATTTTGGACCGGAATGGGATACATTTAAAAACCAGAAGAACTGCATACACGTACAGCAAGATGAAATGGTAGGTGATGTTTAAAGAATGTTTTTTATATCCGATAAATCAGAAAGGGGACAACACCTCCCAAACAGAAACATTTGCCAACCTGGATATCGTCCTCCCAAACAGAAAGGCATTCATGAGCTGAAGGTCAAAGTGGACACATGCGTGAAAGGGAATACACTACCATACAAGTTGATGAATCATTCAGAGGGTTGGGAGCCGCACTAATACAAGAAGGCAAACCTATAGCTTTTGCCTCAGAATCACTCACTGAAACCGAGCAGTGCTATGCCAATATCGAGCGCGAACTCCTGCCTGTCATATTTGGATTTCGAACATACATCTACGGCTGCTCCTTTGAAGTCGAGAGTGACCACAAGCCCTTGGGAATGATCTGCCTCAAGAACCTAACAGCAGCACCCCCTCGACTTCAATGGATGCTCCTGAGACTCCAGGAATATGACATGATCATAAAATATTGACCGGACAACAAAAGGCTACTAGCTGATGGATTATCTAGGCTACCCAACGAAAGGAACAAAGAGGTCATAGACCTAGACATCAAAGTGGACTTTGTGCAGTTTTCTGCTGAAAACTCACACTGATTCGTCAAATAATGGATGACGACCCCATTTTGCGTGAGCTGAAGATGCAGATCCTAAGTGGTTGGCCAAACTCTCGCAGGAAACTACACAAAGACCTTCAACCATACTGGTCTTATCGGGATGAGCTCTCCATTGAAAATGGGATTCTGCTCAAAGGCAACAGAATTCTAATATCTGAAGCAATGCATGCAGAGGTACTTGAGAAGATACTCTATGGACACCAAGGAATTGACAAGTGTAAATTAAGAGCAAAAACTTGTGTTTTCTGGAGTGGAATCAACAATGACATTGACACCATAGCACAAAAATGTGCTGTATGCTAAGAGCTCCAGAAATCCCAACCCACTGAAACCCTCATGCCACATGAGATTCCGGTATGACTGTGGCAAATCTTAGCCACCGACCTCTTCAATCTGAATGGAATCAACTATCTCCTTGTGGTGTATAATTAGTCAAAGTACCCCTGTATCTGCAGTCTTATGGAATTCTCCAGCAAGGAGGTCATTAGTTGTCTCAAGCAAATATTTGCTAAGCAGGGAGTCCCTGAAAGGTTCATAAGCGATAATGGCTCACATTTTAGCTCCCAGCAGTTCAAAGAATTTGCTAAAGCCTGGGACTTTGAGCATATTACCACCTCTCCCAGATACCCCCAATCTAAAGGCATGGCATAACGCTGCATTCAGATTGTCAAAGCATTCACGAAGAAAGCCATGTTGAGCAATCGGACATAAGCATAGGCCTCTTGTGTCTGCAATCAACACTTATGGATCATACTATCCCATCCCCGGGTGAATTGCTTTTTAATCTCAAACTAGTCAGCAATCTCCCCACAAAATGTACAAACCAAAATGTCCATAGGGAGGAAATCCAGAATCGTCTATTACAGAGACTGTTGTCGCAGAAAAGACAACATGACAAACATGCTAAGGACCTCCCCAATCTTAGTGCAGGACAACGACTACGAGTACAAGACCAAGAGACGAGAAGATGAACTCCAGCGACTGTTAGACAAGCCTGCACTGAACCACGTTCCTGCATTGTAGAGACGTCATCAGGACATATTCTTCGCAGAAACTGCAGACATCTCAAGAAAGTTGCCCACACATCCTATATGACACAATCAATTACACATAATACACCCTGGTGTCATACTCAAGTCTCACCTTCCAATGTACCAGGCTCACATCCTGCAGAAATTCCCAATAGGCATGCAAGCATCTGCACGCGCACGCCATCTGCTGAAACACATAATCCTGTACATATCACACAGTCCAGTACAAACAAACCATCTGTAACAATCACAAGATCAGGTCGTGTCATTGCCTCCCCCCTCCAAAGATACGATCTGTAGATAAATTCACTTGTAAAAACTCATCCAGCAACCTCTGGTTAAACAAACAATTCTCTTGTGAAAGAGGAATGTTAACATATGGATTGTCTTCCCTTGTTGTTTATAATTCGTGCTGTACGAGTTACTTCCCTTGGAAAATAAAGATGTCTCCCATTAGCTAACACGCTTCATTTCGCCTACTTAATATTACACATTCATACTAATGGTATTACAAAAAAAAAAGGTACAACACCCTTAAAATTATTGTATTTGAGTTATTATTAGGAAGTACTCCTATTTGAATGTTTAATATTGTATTCGTTCGTTGATACAACATTTTCAATATAAGAACCAGCGTTTTTTTTTTTGTTTTTTTTTGTTTTTGTTTTTTGTTATATTTTGTTACTTTGGCGCTCTTTGTTTTTGTATTTAATGCCTGCAACGGGAAAAAAATTGCAACTTTATTGTAAATAAAATCTGTTTTTCGTTTTAAAACAAAACCTTTCTTTATATTTCATCCTTTTATTTTTTTTCTGCAGGTTGTTAGTTTGGCGTCGAATTTATCTGAAAGAGGATAAATTTCCGACAATATTAAAGAAATGGCTAATGTTTCTTTTCTTTTTTCTTTTTTTTTTTTTTTCAGAATCCTTAACTAATAAAATACCCCATCCTTCGAAAGAAAATGAACTAATTAAAAATAACTAAGGCGCCAACACTAGGTATCCCAGTTTTGTTTTCCCAGTCATTTTCTTAAGGTGAGAGTGACCATCTCAAGCTTGTAGTGAATGCTATATATGTCCGGAACAAATCTTTGGCAGAGACATTCTCGTTGTAACCCCCGTTTCTAACATGCACGTATAAGAAGTATGCATAAGCTTACAACATCGTAATGTGTCCACCTGCACACATTCAATAAAGGAAGTATGTTACATTTCGTATGCCGTGATAAAAAGAGTCTGGAATGTTCTAGAATACAGTTATATAAGATTTTGCACGCATAAATAAAATAAGTCCACGATGCAGTTCTACAACTAAGCATCATTGCTGCCCGACTGCGTCTTGTGGAAAGTTAAATCATCAACATGACTTTGTGTGCGTCATGTACCTAAATTCTCAACATGGAAAATTACCATATCAAACGAGAATTAATTCTTTTCGCCAACTTTTTCGAACTGCTATTTCATATATAATGAACACCCACACGCGTGCGTGTGCGCGCACGCAAGATGCTTACATATTTTAATGGCTATTTTCTTTTCTCTCCAGAAAATAGCCACGTGTGTCCTTCTGTACATGAAAATCTGTAATCATAAACTTTTTGCCTTTTCTTCAGGATACTTATTAGCAAAGACTGTTTAATAAACATTTGTGGCAAAATTCCTTAACGTTAAAATGATTTGAACTACTGTTTCTAAAGCATGTTAAGAAATGTTGCTATTTCATCCCAGTACATCGAGTCTTGAATGTCGTTATTTTTTCACAGTTATTTATGCTTTTTTAATATATTTGGATATGACTCAGTGGAACATTTCTGTAAATCGGATCTCATTAAAGTTATCTTTAATGGTCTCAGTGATACTCTATCATGTATGACATTCGGTATTCCTGCACCTGCAACCTTGATCTCTAAAAGCAACAGATTCCAATTACGAATTGGGGAACACCGATACACACCCCAAATATCCAATAAGTAGCATTTGGTACTGTCTCCAGAGATGCCTGGTGGACTGTTTGGGAGAGACTCGGTATTCCAGACAAGATGTTGAATTTTTTTTTATTACATTTTCACTCCAAACAAGGCACATTGCCACTTTGATGTAGGGGGCTACTATCAAGGACATAAGCTACAGGGGTACTATGTGGGGAGTTGGGCAGCAAGATGTCGGTTCATGTTACACTTGAACTTCTGCATGTCAGTACAGTTGAGGAAGCAGGAACTCGGAGGGGAATTCCAAAGTCCAGTGGTTCTGAGGAAGAAACTACTGGAGTAGAAGGCTCTTTTACATCTACGGATCTCAACTGTGAAGGGGTGGGATTTTGCTGCCTGTCAGGTTTGTCGGGAGTATTTATGTCAAGGGAGTAAAAGTGCCTGCAGTTCGTCGGAGCATTCACCGTTAAAATACTTGCAGAACAGGCAGAGGGATTCTACATTTCGTCGATGGGACAGAGGTTGAAGCTCAGATGACAGTTCAGGACATATTAGGTTGGCGACTCCCTTTTGAACCTTGTCCAGGAGTGAGAGACTAGTAGCAGATGCACCAGCCCAAATGTGACAACAATACTCCATACATGGGCGAATGGTGGCTTTATAGAGGTACAGGATACTTTCGGGTGTTAGTAGATTTCTAGCACGGTAGAGAGAACCTACCTTTTTCACAGTGGTCCTGGCTATGCTCTCAATGTAATTTTTCCAACTCATGTTTCATGAACGTAAGGCCGAGGATGTACTTTCAGATAAAGAGTCTTTGGCCATTGCTATTGGTGGTAGAAAAGGTTTCTTGTAGTGATTGAAGGAAATAAGTTTAGTCTTGGCAGCATTGAATGTGACCATCCATTTTTGTCCCCATTCCACTACAGATTGGAGGGCGTCATCTAGTGTTTCTGTCATTTCTCTAGATATGTGTTCATTTGTTTCCCTGTCGTGTCGGTTACTGAGTGTGGTGTCATCAGCATATATACCCACCTCACAGACAATTTTGTCAGGGAGGTCATTTATGAATATCAGGAATAATAGATGTCCAAGGATAGACCCTTGAGGCACTCCCGCATTTATATCATACTGTTTAGATGTACGACCATCGATGACAACCTGGATTTTACTCTTATCTAACAAGTATTTAATTACGTTAAGTATTCTTCCAGTGATATTGTATGATCTGATTTTACAGAGAAGACCTTCATGCCATACCCTGTCAAAAACCTTAGATATATCTAGAGCTACCGCTCTACCCTCACCTGCTTTGTAAAGTGAATGGTATATATGCTCAGAGATTACAGTTATGATGTCTGCCGTGGAACGGGCTTGCCTAAATCCAGAGTGTTAGTCAGTCTGAAGTTTAGCATCTGTAAGGTGATGGACTAGAGCTTGGTTAATTATGGACTCCAATATTTTGGCGAAAAGTGGGAGGAGGCTAATGGGGCGGTAATTTACTGGGTCAGTTCTTTCGCCAGAATTCTTGAAAACTGGTACCACAGAAGCAGTTTTCCAGCAGACAGGAAAGCAAAATTCATTAAGGCATTAGTTGTAAAGTTTGGGAAAAACCAAAGCTACTTTGGCGGAGAACTTTTTTAATAGCACAGGGGGGGGGATGAAATCAGATCCACATGCTTTTGAAGTGTCAAGAATTTTTATGATGGCATGCACCTGAGAAGGGGTGATTTCCAGATCGTCTAGTGTGGCGCCTGTCCGCAAAGGTAGGTCAGGGAGGGGTGGTTAGCAGGGTCCAGTGTGGAGTTGGAGACAAATCACTGGCAAGTGTGTTAGCTTTCTCGGTTGCTGAGCAAAACCTCATGATTTTTGGATAGTGGGGAATTGTTGATTGCCCATTATTTACTACACTGTTGTAGATTTTCCAGAAGTCACAGGTTCCTAATTTCTGTGCTTCGATGCGTTTTCTTGGTGGTTTCAATAAATTCTCTCTTAGCTGTCACTATTTCTTTCTTACAGTTATTTTGGGCTTCTATATACTTCTGTTTGAACTGGACTTATGTCGGTTAAATCTGCGGTATGCATGCTGCCTTTGCGCGATAGCAATTGCACAAGTAGAAGTAAACCATTGGATAGAGTGGGGCTTGCTATAAAACTTAAGTGTGAGAACATGTGCTTCTATTGCTGTTTTGAACCACACAGTGGTCTCATGTGCGCACTGTTCAGCAGGAAGTGAAAAGATATTTCGCCATGGGGTGTCTCTGATGAGATCCCTGATGGCTTCCCAGTCAGTCTTTTTATAATATCTCGTTGTTTTGAGCAATGACTCTTCCGTTTTGGCTCTAGAGTTTAGGGCGATTTCAACTATTATAACTACATGATCAGCATTCCCAAGTGGGCTGTGGACATTCGTAACACAATCATTGGGAACTGTGGTCAGAAACAGATCTAAAAGTGATGCGTGTTATTTTTGCTGGTCAGGGAAACGGGTTGGAAACATAACCGTCTGTGATAGGGAATGTGATATAGAGAAGCTATGTTTTGTTCTACCAGCTGCGTGTAGCAGAAACAAATAGAACTCTTTTTCTTGTGCGTCAGTGCCTCCCCTGACGGTGCGATATGGCACATACTGACCAATCAGAGGCATAGCGCAGGAACCTTCCTTACCCCCCAAAGAACTCTAACTGCCTCCGTTCCGGACGAGAAAAACTCCTCCTTTTCCAGCCAGATGCCAAAGAGAGCGGGCCTGTTTCCTAACTTTCCCTCTCTGCCTACACCGGTATCGACGATTCCCACATGGGAATAACTACCGGGCAAAGGCAGACGAGTTCTATCCTAGATGTATCTTTTTGGCATCTTACCCTGACTAGCTTCAATAAAACTTTTCATTGTTAAGTTTTACGAAGTGTTTTGTTCGTTTATTCAGTAGCTTGTGTTGAATTATTTATTTTATTAGGGAGTGCCCGAAAAGCACTAACTCAACTCCCTAAATGCGTCTGTATAAGTAGAAAATCCAAGCCAGTTGTTGTGGTGAACATTGAAGTCAGCAAATACATGCACTTATGCGCTAGGGTCGAGGGAAAGTGTTGTATCTATGCTGTCAGAGACTTTGTTTATTAGGGTACAGTCCTGGGTCGAGGGAGAGCGGATGAGAAAATAAAAGTAACTAATGTTATGTTGCATGTTAAGTCTAAAGCACATAAAGGCTTGACTGTCAGATTCTAGTTTTGTTTCTCTAGTCAAGGGGAGGGTTTTTCGAATATAGACTCCAAGCCCGTGCATATGTCTGTCAGGGTCCTTACGTCAGAGTGAGAGATATCCGGACATATTAAAGTAGTTAGAGGGGATGGAGAAGTTTAGGCTAGTTTCACTTGGAGCTAAGATATCCGGGATGTTTGTTAGGAGAAATGCTTCAACATCATTTAAATTAGTTTTAAGCCCATGGATGTTCGTAAATGCAAGCCTCAAGGAAGAAGGCAATTTGGTTTTGTTTGAGTTTTGTCCTGCTTTAAGTGTAATTTTAGATTGTACTGTCATAATTTTCTTTTTAGAGTTTAAGTTTAGGTAAAGGGTGCTGAACAAGTGGTTATGCAGAATACCAGGCATGCAACACAAGTAGACCATCAGCTGACCCTCCATCTACTAGGATTGTGACCTCAGGAAAGCCCACTGGGGATGAGTGCAGGGCCCATTTTCATGCGCGACATGGCACTCCAAACATCCCGATATTATTCAACTATTGATGGAGCAGCCACACTAAGCACTACCAAAGAGTTAAGGCACCTGTACTACCAATCGGAAACAGCAGCCAGGAACTGTCAATCTGGTACCCTCAACCCATTAGATGATGGTCAACTCAATCTACCTGTACTAGAATTATGGCATTCAAGCACTCCCAAGTGCCTAATTTAGAAAGATCAGATGTGTCGGGAGAGGGAAAAATGGCGTTTATTGCCCTAGTCAGGAAACAAGATCGACCACTGAGTGTTTCTGTGGAATCCTTGTGATTCCACCTCTACGTCTGGCTAATAGGCAAAGAAAGAGTACGGAAGCCGGACGATAGGCAGTGCCTATCCACTCCTTAAGCAGTTTAGATTTGCAGCCCGGTAATTTGTTTGAGTCACCAGCTCCAGGAAGGTTGTCATCCAAGACTGGAGAGGCCTCCCTCCCCTTAGGTTTAGCTTCAGAGTTTTCCTTCTCCTAGACGGATGACCTGGGAAGATCTATGAGGGTTTACCCAGCACTTGGGTCCTAATCCAGGTATTTCTGCGACCCTGCATGGGTAGTTAATGTTACTGGGTTAGTATGTAAGTGTTATATATCTACTGAAAAATTGCACCCCTCAAAGTGATTAAGGGGCATTGCTATTTCATTGTTACTGGAGGAGAGGGTGAGTAAAAGTTCATGAAGTGGAAGCAGCTATTTGTCTCCTTTCACCGGGGAATGGTGGCGACAGTACGATCTGGCTGTGAACAAAGTGAACAACTTTAAGTGTTAAATGGAACTAAGCAAGAATGTGTCTTTGCCCCGATCCTATTTGCTCTTTTCTTTTCTGTGATGCTTGAGACAGCTTTCAGAAACACCTCGGGAGGTGTAGGTATTGAGTATCGATGCATTGAAGGATTATGTCACCAGCAATGGTTCAAGTCCAAAACCAAGATTCTGTGCATACTGTTCTTGATCTTCTTTATGCTGATGACTGTGCTCTTGTCACCCTAGTCCAGATGACATGCAGAACTTTCTCAATAGTTTTCTCGTGCATATAAGGCATTCGGTCTTACAATTAGCACATCCAAATTAGAATTAATAAAGCTAATTAGGCATTTAGTAGGTTGCGACACAGATACTTGAACAGCCACTGTGTGTCTCTAAAAGTAAAACACTTTATTTACAGAAACAAGAATATTGAGATAATATGCAAGAATAAAGTTTTTGTCAACTGTTCATTATTTTTACAACACATTATTTACAGACAAAAAGATATATGACATGCACATAACTTTTCGCTTACATTTTCCTGTGTTAATATATATTGTCTGGATGCGGAAATAATTATATATTCTATATAAGAGCCAGGTACGTCCAAGGATGGAATACTGTTGCCACATCTGGGCAGGAGCTGCTAGAAAGGACTTGGCCTGCCTTGATAGAGTTCAAAATAGACTTCGTAGCCTCGTAGGAGATGTCCTTTTCTCTTCCTTGCAACCTCTATCTCACAGAAGAGATGTTGCGAGTTTGTCTCTGATGTATCGTTATTTTCATGGAAAGTGTTCGACTGAGCTTCAATCTATGGTCCCCCCTCGCAAAACTTTCACAAGAAACACTCGTCTAGCTGTAAACACTATCAGTAATTCCCCCCACTCTTTATCTGTGCCTAAACCTAAACGTAGATTCCATGAACAAAGCTTTTTTATTAGAACTGCACGCCTGTGGAATTGTCTTCCGTTTTCCTGCTTTCCGGCTGACTACAACATGGTTGTCTTCAAGTCTAATGTAAATAAGTTCTTGATGAGCCGTTCCATATAAGTTATCAAATTTAACAAATTTTCATTACTAATGATTATTATAATGTCCAATTTCTACTGTACATTCTTTAACCCTTATCCTTGAGTTGCCTCTTTGACCTTGATAATGAGTTGATACCTATGAAAAAAAAAAAGAAAAAGTCCAATGTGAACAAGTTCTAATTGAATCGTCCCCTTTACTATGCTAAAATCACAATGACTAATGTATACCTATTAACCCTTATCCTTGAGTGGCCTCTGGGCCTTGATAAGTGGTGACACCCTTGTAAAAAAAAAAAAAAAAAAAAGAATCTCACATTCTAAAAATTATATTACTTATTGGTAAGCTTGCCGTAATGACAACCTTAACGAGTATAAATTCTTACTAGTGAGACATCGACTTGGGTTATAGCTGGTCGAGATGATCACATCTCTTGTTCGAGATGAAATTAGCTTTATTCCACTGTTGGATTTCGTTGCGGTTTACTTGATCTGTCATAAGACTTTGTTGCGTGAGGCACGTTTGCTCAGTTGGTAGAGTTGCATGTGAGGCAAGAGGCTCGGGTTTTGAATTCTGACTTTGGATGTGTCTAACTGAGGAGCCCAAACGAGGGCGAAACTCAAGTCTTGGTCTTGATAAGTGGTGATTCTTATGTAAAAAAAAACGTAATTCTTAACATAGTGAGACTACGGCTTATTATTCTGAGAGCTGTTTAAATATGGGGAGGTTGGTGGTGTTTATTCCGAAACGTATTCTTAATATGGGAGGTTAGTGGGGTTTATTCCAGAAGGCATGCTCTTATTTAAAACCTCTGTGATGTGACCGTCCAAAGGTGCGATTGGGCTCCCCATGGGGGTAGGTCAAGATTCCCGAAATGCTAGAGAAGCCGAGCAGATATGATTTCTTTTCATTCTTTGATTATTGTTAGTGTGCCCGGGTGACGGCAAAAAACCTTGCCGAAAGAAAGATTGGATTGTGATTTTCATTGTTATGAAAATCGTTGACAATACCATTTTTTTTGGAAATTGTACACCGAAAATGGAATGACTCAGGGTTCAAGATTAAGGGGCATGAGAACGCTTGCGGATCCACAGATGCACACGGGTGTGACGTAACTGGATACGATTGGTCTAAGGAACAACCCCGGTCCCCTACTCTGAGTATATGAACAGGATGCAGAGTCGAACCCGGCAGTTGAAGCTGAAGTTTGGAGCAGAGTTTGAGCGCAGTTGAAGAGTCATCACACCTCTCTCCTTTCACATCATTCCACCACAATATCGAGAGAAATCAACACATTAACTCAGAGGAGTCTGTCAAAATCAACATTGAATTATGGACAATTGTATATAACTATATATCTGGATATCTTATCTTGAATTAATCAGTAGAATAGAGCACCAAGTTGTATGCATGAAATTGCTTCCCTTCTAGCATGACAGATCGACGAAGCAGCAACATATCAACCCGATTGTGAAATTAAGACCAACCAAATCGAGTGAAAGGTCCTGCCACACTGAGTCACCTTGCTGACCTGTGCAGGACGAGTCACACTTTGGTTCTGTGACCGAGGATTGACTCTTACATCACAAAGGGTTTCCTTGGAAAGGGATCGCTTCACATCTCCCCATGTTAAGACTGGCTTCCAGAGTAAACAATTTTAACAACCAGTGCACATTGCACATTGACTGAATTTTCTTAAATTTTAATTCTCGAAAGTAATTTTTTTGGTGGAATTAGCTTGACATTGGAATTAAAAATGTCGTTGAATAAACGTTTTAATTTCGTAGAATTTACTTCACAGCTCGTCTTCTCACAGGACCATTGCATTGAAACAACAAAGATGTCTGCCAATTCAAACTACTAGAAATAACATTGCATAATACAAGTATTTATACATCGAAAACTATTTATCTGCGTCAATTTTCAGCATACTAGAAAACCTGTGAAAGTAGTAATTTTATTGGAAAATGTTGAGGCGTCTTCAGTTGGCGTAATGCCGTCATTTCATTGTATTTTTGCATAATTATGTAATTTTTAGTTAAAATTACTATCAATAAATTTAGTGTATTATAATATATAAAAAAAACGTATCTGAAGTTTAATCCCAACTTTTTAGAGAAAATTTTTTACTAGTGTACTTTAAAAACTGTACTATATGTAAATAAGCATCCCGTTTATTTTAGAGCAAATTTAATTAAACGAAATGATTTAAATCTGTTTCATCTTCCATATCTTTTCTAAGAATTAGCGGGAATTTTTGTTGACATTCGAGTGAAGATACATTTGCCGGCCTTCGGGTCAAGATCAAAGTGTAGTATCTGTTCCGGCAGATGTTTCACTTTGTGACAATTGCCCTTGTGGCAATTGGTTATTGGTACATGTAGGGGCAACCCTATATGTACCATCCCCTTCCCCTCCCTCCCCCTTCACCTCACATGAAACCGACCTTGTGTCACATTTTGCTTACGTGGGGAAGCAAATAAATACCTACATTTAAACATTCATTGTTTAAAAATATTTATGCATTCTTAATTTAAAAAATATATTTTCTTTTATTTAATTTTAATTTTGCACTAGACTACCAGTGACCTGTTAGGTTAGTATGTTATACAGGGTGAGCCCCCCCCCCTTAAAAAAACAGAGGACATTCAATTGTTTTTCTGAACATTTTACAGTCAATGGAGAAAAAAAAAGGCCAAAGACCCTAGTGTTTTGATGTGATGTTTTGAATATAATAAACTAGTTATGACCAAAGTTTCATTCATTCGGACAAAACACTAAGAGACGGGGCCTAATTAGAGTTCGGGCCCGTTTTTTGGGTCACTGTACACTTTCCTATGAATTTCACTGGCAAATTAATACGTCATACCATAACAGCCTGTAATTAATAACCTACATACAATCTTGTTAGCAGTAGATCAGAATCATCTCAATACATTGCTCATGTACCTACTTTATAAACATTAGTTCTAATAACCGTCATGTTTTTAATCGTCTGAACCCTAATCTTTCATCCCAAAAAGAGTCATTAAAAAAATCTAGAATCATGTCATACACTCTTTTTAGTTGTATACCAGTTTATTTCGGTTCTGTGTTTTTTTTTCTTGCTCTTTTCTTGACTTAAGTAAATAGGTATTGGTTGCCTTTGTTTTAATCATGTTTACTTTTTTTATATTTATATCAAGTGTCTTCATATATTGTCTTTAGCGACTTCCATATAAACAAGATATATCAGAGCCGTAAATTAATCAATTCAATTCATGTGAATTATAACAGCACAATGATTAAATGAAGTAATGGTTATAATCCACTAAGAAATATAGTAAACAACTAGACTACCCGTGACCCGTTGGGTCAGTATGTTATATTAGCTATGGAATTCATGTATGAGCGTGACACTTGTGACGTAAAGAAAATAGTTTTTTTTGACATAACAGAAACTTTTCTATGAAAGTATATTAAAATGAAAAATCACGAACGGATCACTCTAACATGAAAAACAAATCCTCCCTATTCGTGTAAAATTACCTATTTTCCCGAATAATCGCTCAAAAATCGAAAATTAAACATGATTTTCCTATGAATCGAACGCCGACGAAAGTCATTTAGCAGCAAAAACGCACATGAACCTGCAGATGAGAAATATTAGAATGAAAAACCCATATTGGAATCCTTCAACCAAGTTATAGAAACTTAAAATCTAAAAAAAAAAAATTAATAAAACCTGAAGCAAAAAATAAAACCTAAATAAATAAAATAAAACTAATATTGAAACAGATTAGTAAATGTGTCAACGAATTCACCGTTCTCACACAACTATTTTGTGTCTAGAAATGTAAACAAAAAATAAAAAAGAAGGAAGGAAGGAAAGAAAAGGGATGGATAGAGAGTAGTAGTAGTAGTAGTAGTAGTAGTAGTAGTAGTAGTAGTAGTAGTAGTAGTCTTGGCTTTACTGCAATTGTTCTTATGTTTGTCAACAGGTTAAAGTTGTTTAGTTGTAAGAAAATAGCGACAGTATAGTTGTAATAAAGAATAGTTGCAAAATACCCCTACTCTTCCCATGTTAAATAATAATTTCGAAATAAGAACGTTAATATTTCGGTGCGCAGCTCAAAATCTGCAAAAAAAAACGATTTGTGTTTATTTGTTTACGTTGTTATGGGTTAATGTTTATGCACGCATGCACAACCAGATGTTGTAAACCGGAAAATGGGTTACATCACTTGTTACAAGGTCATTTGAATTTTATAATTATATACACCTAGCTGACCTGTGCAGGACGAGTCACACTTTGGTTCTGTGACCGAGGATTGACTCTTACATCACAAAGGGTTTCCTTGGAAAGGGATCGCTTCACATCTCCCCATGTTAAGACTGGCTTCCAGAGTAAACAATTTTAACAACCAGTGCACATTAACCGAATTTTCTTAAATTTTAATTCTCGAAAGTATTTTTTTTGGTGGAATTAGCTTGACATTGGAATTAAAAATGACGTTGAATAAACGTTTTAATTTCGTAGAATTTACTTCACAGCTCGTCTTCTCACAGGACCATTGCATTGAAACAACAAAGATGTCTGCCAATTCAAACTACTAGAAATAACATTGCATAATACAAGTATTTATACATCGAAAACTATTTATCTGCGTCAATTTTCAGCATACTAGAAAACCTGTGAAAGTCGTAATTTTATTGGAAAATGTTGAGGCGTCTTCAGTTGGCGTAATGCCGTCATTTCATTGTATTTTTGGATAATTATGTAATTTTTAGTTAAAATTACTATCAATAAATTTAGTGTATTATAATATATAAAAAAAACGTATCTGAAGTTTAATCCCAACTTTTTAGAGAAAATTTTTTACTAGTGTACTTTAAAAACTGTACTATGTAAATAAGCATCCCGTTTATTTTAGAGCAAATTTAATTAAACGAAATGATTTAAATCTGTTTCATCTTCCATATCTTTTCTAAGAATTAGCGGGAATTTTTGTTGACATTCGAGTGAAGATACATTTGCCGGCCTTCGGGTCAAGATCAAAGTGTAGTATCTGTTCCGGCAGATGTTGCACTTTGTGACAATTGCCCTTGTGGCAATTGGTTATTGGTACATGTAGGGGCAACCCTATATGTACCATCCCCTTCCCCTCCCTCCCCCTTCACCTCACATGAAACCGACCTTGTGTCACATTTTGCTTACGTGGGGAAGCAAATAAATACCTACATTTAAACATTCATTGTTTAAAAATATTTATGCATTCTTAATTTAAAAAATATATTTTCTTTTATTTAACTTTTATTTTGCACTAGACTAGGTTATACAGGGTGAGCCCCCCCCCCCCCCTAAAAAAAACAGAGGACATTCAATTGTTTTTCTGAACATTTTACAGCCAATGGAGAAAACAAAGGCCAAAGACCCTAGTGTTTTGATGTGATGTTTTGAATATAATAAACTAGTTATGACCAAAGTTTCATTCATTCGGACAAAACACTAAGAGACGGGGCCTAATTAGAGTTCGGGCCCGTTTTTTGGGTCACTGTACACTTTCCTATGAATTTCACTGACAAATTAATACGTCATACCATAACAGCCTGTAATTAATAACCTACATACAATCTTGTTAGCAGTAGATCAGAATCATCTCAATACATTGCTCATGTACCTACTTTATAAACATTAGTTCTAATAACCGTCATGTTTTTAATCGTCTGAACCCTAATCTTTCATCCCAAAAAGAGTCATTAAAAAAATCTAGAATCATGTCATACACTCTTTTTAGTTGTATACCAGTTTATTTCGGTTCTGTGTTTTTTTTTTCTTGCTCTTTTCTTGACTTAAGTAAATAGGTATTGGTTGCCTTTGTTTTAATCATGTTTACTTTTTTTATATTTATATCAAGTGTCTTCATATATTGTCTTTAGCGACTTCCATATAAACAAGATATATCAGAGCCGTAAATTAATCAATTCAATTCATGTGAATTATAACAGCACAATGATTAAATGAAGTAATGGTTATAATCCACTAAGAAATATAGTAAACAACTAGACTACCCGTGACCCGTTGGGTCAGTATGTTATATTAGCTATGGAATTCATGTATGAGCGTGACACTTGTGACGTAAAGAAAATAGTTTTTTTTTGACATAACAGAAACTTTTCTATGAAAGTATATTAAAATGAAAAATCACGGACGGATCACTCTAACATGAAAAACAAATCCTCCCTATTCGTGTAAAATTACCTATTTTTCCGAATAATCGCTCAAAAATCGAAAATTAAACATGATTTTCCTATGAATCGAACGCCGACGAAAGTCATTTAGCAGCAAAAACGCACATGAACCTGCCGATGAGAAATATTAGAATGAAAAACCCATATTGGAATCCTTCAACCAAGTTATAGAAACTTAAAATCTAAAAAAAAAATAAAATTAATAAAACCTGAAGCAAAAAATAAAACCTAAATAAATAAAATAAAACTAATATTGAAACAGATTAGTAAATGTGTCAACGAATTCACCGTCCTCACACAACTATTTTGTGTCTAGAAATGTAAACAAAAAATAAAAAAAGAAGGAAGGAAAGAAAAGGGATGGATAGAGATTAGTAATAGTAGTCTTGGCTTTACTACAATTGTTCTTATGTTTGTCAACGGGTTAAAGTTGTTTAGTTGTAAAAAATAGCGACAGTATAGTTGTAATAAAGAATAGTTGCAAAACATCCCTACTCTTCCCATGTTAAATAATAATTTACAAAATAATAACGTTAATATTTCAGTGCGCAGCTCAAAATCTGCAAAAAAAAAAAAACGATGTGTGTTTATTTGTTTACGTTGTTATGGGTTAATGTTTATGCACGCATGCACAACCAGATGTTGTAAACCGGAAAATGGGTTACATCACTTGTTACAAGGTCATTTGAGTGTTATAATTATATAGATTATTCTAGAAGTGTAAGCCATTTTGAGTTTCAGAACAGTTTCAGATGGTTCGCTGTTACACACAAGTCCTGGGAGGTGACTTGTTTGTAGTAGACACTTCCACAGAACAAAATATTCTTACCGTGTCGAAACCCGGGAAAAGAACATGTGAAATTGCTCCAGAAAAGGTTTAATATTTATGAAGCAATTCTGGTTTCTGATTGGTTGGTAGCAGAACGTGAATTAATTTGATTCGTCAGTTCTTAGCAGTATCGTTTATAAATAGAATCGTCCGACTGTGTGAGCAGTCCTCTGCTGTAATGGGATGTGTCTCCTAGCGGCTTTGGCTGCAGGGAGACAGGGTAGTACACGTCAAGGATTCGTCACTTGACACTCAGTCCAACAGGTGAGGGGCCGGGAACCGGCCCAGCACCTGTTGGACTGAGGTACACCGCCTGGGTAATACCTAGGAGGTCCACCCTCCCAGGCCTTGCCACCGGGCTTTCCGGTGGGGCAAGTTTATTGCTTGCTGCCTGAGGCGCCCCGACCGGGGAATGCCGACGGGGTTACTCAGGCAATTTTTAAAATTGCAGGAGTGCCCCTCCTTTAGGGGAGCCTGCGGGGGTCCCACTTTCCTGGCCTTGTGCCAAATATTGCCGATGTGGGCGGCAATTAAATAACTACCCCATTAACCCAAAATATTGCAACATCCTCCCTATGTTTTATAATGGGGAAGTCCCTTGTGTTTGTTCTGCTCAAAAATAAATATATATTTTTATATTCACTTAGACATAACAAAAATTAGAAATCATTTGGATCTTAGACTTTTAGCATTTAAAAAGACGCCATTTTTAATTGTGTTCAAATGTCAAAAAGGAAAATTACAAAGATTTTTTTTTTTAAGCAAATGTATTAGTTACGCATTAGTAGGTTAAAGTGTTAATACAAATAAAATGGATACAGTTTAACGTCTTGTCCAGGACTATTTTTTTGTTGTTTTTTTTGTTTTTGTTTTTTTTTTGATATATAGAAATCTATATACTCTGAGCATTACCCCTAGGGTTTTCCGCTGATATTCATGCAAAAAAGTAAGAGCCTTTTAAATAACGTAGGACTTGTTTAGCTCTGTTTAAATCCTTCATTATCGGTCGTGATAATTTTTGTGACAGTTTTGTTACTGTATAGAGCATATGTCGGGTCTGGTTGCAGTCATTAAATATATAAGACTACCTATAATTTCGCGATATTGTGTGTCATTTATTATTTCAGATTCTGTGTGTATATTTTTATTAATATCATTTTCGACCGGTGTAGAGCGTTTCTTGCACTCTCCCATTCCAAATTTTAATAGTATTTTGTCGATGTATCTCGATTGAGTCATCGTAATGTCCTTTGCTTTGAGTAAATTCTATCCCCAGAAACCAGGATATTTTGCCAAGATCGGTCATTTTGAATCTTTTACTTAATTTGTTCTTAACATCAGTTAACATTATGTCACAATTTGATGCGATCAAAATATCATCGACCCACAAAACCATTAATTAATAATCCTTGCAACAGTTTCAAAATACTGCTAATAATTTTTGCAGGCATTTTTCAATTGAAATTCGAATGAAGTTTTGTTTTTGTTAACATTTGTCATTGTACTTTTGTTAATAAACATTTCCTTTCTTTAAGAGATTAACTTTTTTGTTGTTGATTGTACCCATACCTGGATTAGACTGAAATATTTGGTTGTCTGAACTCTTAAACTAATAAATATGTGACTGATGTTTGATATTTATTTTTAATAAGAATAAAACATGCAATTTTATATGTTCAACATTCAATCAGTGTAAAGACTATAATGTGATCGTGATTATTTCAGTGTTTTTTCTTTTCAGCAAGTAATATTAACACAGCTAATAAGTCATTGCTGTCGATACTTCTAATCTTAGACTGGTATAATTTTAAACTGATATCGTATAAAAATGTATATTTACTGATTTTCACATGAAAATCTCATCAATTTTCACGAGTAATTAAATAGATTATTTTTTAATACAAACGAAATAGAAGTAAGAAGTTTGTATTACTGATTTCTATGAATACTTAGAAACTAGCAGTATTTATCCTAAGAGTTGCTTCATAAAAAAACAAGGTTATACAGAGATAACATTATTAAACCGAGAAATAATTAATAGTATTGTCAGATTATTGATGGTATTCATAAGAATCTTGAATATATGTTATTTGTTGAAATAATCAACACTAAATGTTGTGTCGTGGAACAACAGTGAAAATAAGAACAATCAAGTCAAGGTTCGGTTAAGGAACAAGTGTATTAACAATAATGTTCAAAGATAGGAAAGCATGTATATCTGCTGAGCACTCGGCTAGCAGTTGAAGTGCAGTCGCATCTCTCTCACCAGTGTTGGAATTATTAGCGCTATTTATAGTGCTATTCGGTGTAAATTCCTCTGTTCAAGGAAGGTTGGTATAACACCTCCCTTTGAAAATATCCCGTCTGGTATTAATAACGTTTTTGTTTTGGGTTCACCCTAATCAATTCTGTTGATTTCCGTTTTCTGTTTGATCTTCTGTTCTCTGGAGCTGTCTCTGGTATGGACAGCTGAAAAGTATCAAACATTGTGTCCATGATGTCCTCCTTGCGCGGTCTGGTCACTTCACTGTTTGAGTATCTTTTCCGAATTTGGTTAGTGTGACATATTTGCTGGTCCCTTAATCATGTAGACCATGTGTCCTATTTGTTTCTCAACAATACCAGACTCCCAGAAAGTCTTATTATTTTTGTGAATCTTGTAGAAGACTCTTTCGCCAACTTTATACCATGTTTTTGTTATCGTTTTTTTAGGTTTGGCCTATCCTGGTTTGGTAACAACTTGTGTAAAATCGAGCTAACCTTGCGTCGGAACATAACCTCAGCAGGCGTCTTTGACATTTCGATGTTTGCATTCGAAGTGACTCTCTAGACTTGTGAAAACTGTTGGATTGACTTATCCGTCAGCGACCCACTAGCATTTTCCAGAGCTCTCTTGAATGTGTCAACGAATTTCTCTGCTTGTCCATTACTTCTTGGAGGGTATGGCGGAATGGTTATATGCTCGATTAGACGATCCTCACAAAAATGTTTAAATTCGGTAGGCATAAATTGCGTTCCATTGTCTGTAACAATGCAGTCTACTACTCCAAACCTAGCGAATAGTTCATACAGGAAGTTGATAGTAACCTTGGATGTAGGATTCTTACATTTTACTACTTCCGGCCATTTAGATAGGCTGTCTACAACAATGAGATAGTAGAACCCATCTGGCAGTCCTGCAAAAATCTAAATGAATCCTTGACCAAGGTCGTTCTGGTTTTGCCCACGATCCGAATTGAGTCGGAGGAGCTTTTATAGCTAATGCGCATCCTCTACACTCCCTGATTTTTGCTTCTATATCCTTATCCATGTGTGGCCAATAAACGAAAAAGCGCATAAGGCTTTTCATTCTTGATATACCTGGATGTCGTACATGGAATTCCTTGAGCATTCTTTTCTGTAATGTCGCAGGAATTACGACCCTGTTGCTATATAACAGGACGTTATCGCAAATTGAATAAATTTCTTCATCCAGTTCGTTATTGTTGATCCTTTCTTTCGTGCGTATAATAAATTCGTCCACCTCTGCCTTACTCTTAATCTCATCAAGCGATACTGGAAGTTCTCTTATTGTGTCACATAACATACTTTTTACTTCAACTTCCGCTTGAATGGCTGCTATTACCATATCCTCCAATGGTTCTGTCTACTTAGGTATTAACCTCGATAACCCGTCTGCATGACAAAATTTTTTAGATGGTACATACTCCATTTGAAAATTGTAATTCAGAAGTATGGTACCCCATCTTTGGAGTCTATTCACCGTATGCTGTGGCAGCCCCTTTTTCGATCCGAAAATCGTTAATAATGGTTTGTGGTCTGTTTGTAACAAAAATTGCCTACTGTGCAGGAAATAATGAAATTTCTTTACCACGAATATAAAGCTTAGCGCCTCTTTTTCAATTTCTGGGTAGTTCTTTTCGGCTTGCAAAAGTGATCAGGATGAATGTGCTATGGGTTTCACTTTTCCATCATTCACTTTGTGTAAAATGCATGCTCCTATGCCATAGGAGCTGGCATCGCTTACAACTATAATTTCACGCTTGTGATTATAATGTTCCAGAAACAAGTCAGGCGTTAATGTGTCTTTAATTTCCTGAAATGTTTCTTCACACTCTTACGTCCAGATCCATTTTTGGTCTTTCCTTAACAGTTCATTTAAAGGCGACCTTAGTTTATGCATATTTAGCACAAATACATTGTAGTAATTTGCCAAACCTAAGAAACTTTGTAAAGACGCAATATTATCTGGAGCAGGCATATTCTTTATTGCACTCAATCTATCTGGATCCAGCCTTCTTCCATGTTTATCGATGATTTGCCCTAAGTATTTTATTTTCTCCATGGAAAATATACATTTTTCCTGTTTTACTTTAAATCCATAATCCTGGATCCTTTTGAATACTTGGTTTACATGAGCTTTGTGTTGTTCTTTGCTAGCGCTTTTCATTAACACATCGTCCAGATACCCTACTGTAAAATCTAAGCCATTTAACATAATGCCCATAATTTGCTGAAAAATCGAAGGGGCAACTTTGACCCCCAAAAGGAAGTCTGTTAAACTTGTACAATCCCTTATGGGTATTAATACATAGCAGCTTTGAACACTCCTCATCGACTGGAACTTGTAAGTACACGTCACTGAGGTCGATTTTAGAAAAATATTTCCATCTACTCAGTTTCGCAAATATCTTTTCAGGGCTTGGAAGAGGATAATGGTGATCTTGTAATGCCCTGTTTAAGCCTGTCGCAAAGTCTGCGCCAACCTGAATCTCCTTACTCTTCTTTTTGATGTAAATCGTTGGTGCAGAGCCCACTCACTGTGATCAATTTTTTTGATGACATCCATGTTTTTAAGTCTTTCTAATTCACCGTTTATTTGTTCTATCGCAGCGTATGGAATATTTCTTTTCTTTCTGAGCACTGGCTGTTCATTTACTTTTATGTCAAATTTTGCTACTGCTTTTGTCCACCTTCCCAACTGCCTCCCCATTTGAATCCTCAACCTTTTCGCAAAATTAGCTTAAAGGCAGATCCCATAGTCTAAACTTTTTGAACAGATCAGTTCCAAAGAGGTTTTTGATTTTCGCATGACAAAAATTCTTGCTTTTTCGGCCCTGTTCTGGAAAAGAATATTCATCAATAATTCTCCTTTGAGAGTAATTTTTTGCCACTGACGCTTCCCGCCGTTTTATGTGATTTAATCATAGTGGATCTCCCAAGCCGCTTCCATGTCTGTACATTAACAATGGAAATGTCAGACCCACTATCAAGCTGTAGCCTTTCTTTTTAAATATTTTGACCTGTGCATATTTCCCGATATTTTGTTCCTCAGGTTCAATTTTCGTAAATTTAATGGATGTCTTTCTACCAGATTTTTTTCTACAATGCAATGCTTCATGCCCTTTCTGATGGCAGTTGTCACATTGTTTGAATTTGTAGGGACAATCATTGTACCAATGTTTATTTCCACACTTCCAACATGATCCAAGTGGATCTTTTCCCTGTTTCTTTACTGGTTATTTTTTTAAGTCGAATTTTTCTTTTCATGGATCTTTTTAATATGCGACACTCCGCTTTCCTCTATGTCACGACTGTCTTGTTTCAATGCAATAAACCGTTCACAGTCTTCCGCTAAGTTTTGTAGTTTTAACTTTGGTTCGTTTTCGAGTTTATTTAACACACGACGCCTGATTTCAGCGTCTTTTTTTAAGACCAGCCCTTGCACAAATATTAAACATTTAAAATTATCTGCTGACAATTCCTCCAGTTTAAAATCGTCGCAATGCTTGTTCACTATACTTGCATAAGTAGTGTAGTCGTCTTCCTCTCTTCTAGTAACATTCATACATTTATATCCCAATGGAAAAGAGACGTTTTTGCAGAAAATAGTTCTGTAAGTAGCGCAACTCTTTCCTGGAAGCTCAACTCACTGGACTTTTTTGGGGAGAATAAAATTCACGAACTTTGTATGCTTGTCTGTTCCCAATTTCCTTAGCAAAAGCCTATTTTTTTTTTGCGTCTGACCAGGTACTGCAATCCGATATAAAAAATATCCTCATATCGTCTATAGTACTGGACGAAAGTGACATCGTCTTCTGCTGGATTATAATTGAAATTTTCAATAGCGGCCCACACAGCTGTTTAAGAAAATGCGTTATGATTATCATCCACTTCAGTTAACTGCGTCGCCTCCAGAATATTTCTTCTGTGTTTTCATCAATATTTCCTCGAAGCATTTCTCTTGTTGAAGTATTTTTTCTTCAAATGCTTATTTAAAGGTCTCTTCTCTTTCTACTTGTTGTTGAATTTGCTGCTTTTGCAACGCGAGATTTTGCTCTGCCTTGAATGGGAACAATTCCAACAGTGAATCTTTGAATTTCGCATCCATCATACGAATTCAGTTTACAATTTACGCTTGTATTAAATAAATATTCCTTAGTAAAAAAAAAAAAAAATCAACCAAGTTTTCTTTCCCAATTCTTTTGTTTAAAGAACAGTTTAGCAGGCCTTTTGTAACTTAATTTGTTGAACGCTATATTTTTAGTCTTACTAGAAACAATTTTTTCTTTGCACGCGTTTTTACGTAGCAAAAATGAAATCTGTTGCTTTAAGTATCTGATGGGAAACTTTTAGTTTTTTTTTTACCCTTTTAGACTTTTGCAAAACATGTCTTGATTCTTTACGTGTTTGCTAAGCACCAATGACGTACGCAAATAATTATTTTTCATGGTCTGTCTCTTTTTCTCTTGACACAGTCAAGCGTGTTTTTTTTTTAAATCCCAGATGTTATCAAAATAACGATAAGCTTACACGGTATTTGTTAGTTGGTTTTGGGCATTTAACTTTGTAGAAGAAAATTCTTACCGTAAAAAAATGGCTTCTAGTGAAGAAAAAATGAACCCTTTTTCCCTTTCTAAAACACTTGATAAGTGTGTTCAATTATTAAATAATTGACAACATTCGCATTTTTCACTGTAGATTTTGGAAGAAAGTTTTTTCCCATTGCCAAATTACTATTGTAGTAATTAATTCGCTGTTAATACTTGCGTATCCAAATATCTGTTGAAATGACGAAGGTGTTCTGCTGTAAAGATTTTATGAATCTTTATTTCAATCACTTTTGGTGAGTCTCTGTAATGATGGTCGTTTCGATTCCTTGTCGCCAATCTGTTGTGTCGTAGAACAACAGTGAAAATAAGAACAATCAAGTTGAGGTTTGGTTAAGAAACAAGTGTATTAACAATAGTGTACAGATATAGAAAAGGGTGTATATCTACTGGGCATTCGGCTAACAGTTGAAGTGCAGTCGCATCTCTCTCACCAGTGTTGGAATTACTAGTGCTATTTATAGTGCTAGTCGGTGTAAATTCCTCTGTTAAAGGAAGGCCGTAATAATACTAAATAAATTAAATCATTGTTGAGAAATATTGTAAAGAATATCGATGATATTCCTCAGAAATTTTATTGTCAGAAACTTTTAAGTATTTGTTGAAATAAAATCAAAATCGCATGTTATTACAATGCTGTAGTAAAAAGTGATAATAATTTTTAATTTCTAAAATATGTGCAATATATTTGTTCAGGGTTTAATTACCTCAACTAAAATCACGTATTTTAATGATTGTAGAAAATAGAAAATACTTATTGGATATAAAAGTTTTTGAAAAACTTTAAAATATAAAAAAATTTTCACGTTGAAAAAAATACTATCATACATAAAGGATTGTAATACCTAAATTTACAAGTTTAAAGAAAGACTATCATACATAAAAAAAATTGAGTCAGGTAGCTGAATCACGTGGTTTCGATATAATGGAACTGGATTCGGCTTCACAGAGCTTTGGCATAGTAGGAAGGTTGCTGCTGTGCAATTCTGATGCAAAAATTTGATCTATAATCAACAACATTTCAGGAAACTATGACACTTACATTCCATGTTGATAAGCTGTTTCTGATAAATATCCTTTTTGTAAAAATTGGTAGCATATTTTTAGTTTCGGCTCTTTTATTCTGATGTATCTCTGAAAATAAACAAATTTCAACTTTTACATCAATCTTAATATTCCTTACGTGTTAAATTGATTTTGTAAAGATTCCTTTGTGTTTATTTTCGTAAAGTTTCACCAACAGTCACATGTATTTGTACTTTTATTTTGTCAAATAGAAGCTTTTACTTGGATTTTATCTCATCGTTTTGATACATACATCTTTTTTGATACGTACATCTTTTTTGATATGTACATCTTTTTTCATACGTACATCTTTTTTGATATGTACATCTTTTTTGATATGTACATCTTTTTTCATACGTACATCTTTTTTGATACGTACATCTTTTTGATATGTACATCTTTTTAATATGTACATCTTTTTTGATATGTACATCTTTTTTATATGTACATCTTTTTGATATGTACATCTTTTTTAATATGTACATCTTTTTTATATGTACATCTTTTTTACGTACATCTTTTTTGATACGTACATCTTTTTTTATACATACATCTTTTTTGATACATACATCTTTTTTGATATGTACATCTTTTTTGATACGTACATCTTTTTTGATATGTACATCTTTTTTGATATGTACATCTTTTTTGATACGTACATCTTTTTTGATATGTACATCTTTTTTGATACGTACATCTTTTTTGATATGCACATCTTTTTTGATACGTACATCTTTTATGATACGTACATCTTTTTTGATATGTACATCTTTTTGATATGCACATCTTTTTTGATATGCACATCTTTTTTGATACGTAAATCTTTTTTGATACGTAAATCTTTTTTGATATGCATATCTTTTTTGATATGTACATCTTTTTTGATATGTACATCTTTTTTGATATGCACATCTTTTTTGATATGCACATCTTTTTTGATACGTACATCTTTTTTGATATGCACATCTTTTTTGATATGCACATCTTTTTGGATATGTACATCTTTTTTGATACGTACATCTTTTTTGATATGTACATCTTTTTTGATATGTACATCTTTTTTGATATGTACATCTTTTTTGATACGTACATCTTTTTTGATACGTACATCTTTTTTGATATGTACATCTTTTTTCATACGTACATCTTTTTTGATATGTACATCTTTTTTAATCTGTACATCTTTTTTTATATGTACATCTTTTTTATATGTACATCTTTTTCATACGTACATCTTTTTTGATACGTACATCTTTTTCATACGTACATCTTTTTTGATACGTACATCTTTTTTGATACATACATCTTTTTTGATACGTACATCTTTTTTGATATGTACAGCTTTTTTGATATGTACAGCTTTTTTGATATGTACATCTTTTTTGATATGTACATCATTTTTGATATGTACATCTTTTTTTATATGTACATCTTTTTTTATATGTACATCTTTTTTAATATGTACATCTTTTTTGATATGTACATCTTTTTTGATACGTACATCTTTTTTGATATGTACATCTTTTTTGATACGTACATCTTTTTTGATATGTACATCTTTTTTGATACGTACATCTTTTTTGATATGTACATCTTTTTTATATGTACATCTTTTTTGATATGTACATCTTTTTTTATATGTACATCTTTTTTGATATGTACATCTTTTTGATATGTACACCTTTTTTAATATGTACATCTTTTTTATATGTACATCTTTTTCATACGTACATCTTTTTTGATACGTACATCTTTTTTTGATACATACATCTTTTTTGATACATACATCTTTTTTGATATATACATCTTTTTTGATATGTTCATCTTTTTTGATATGTACATCTTTTTTGATAAACTCGTAAGAAATTTGTCGATTGTAGTTTTAGTCATCATTTTCTCTGATATTTGAACAGAATTGTATTTGAGTCTTGAATATAGAATTTCTCGTATTTCTCATTTTCTTATATCTTCAAAAGTCAAGAAGTATAAAACAATTCAGAATGATAGTTATGTTAACTTTGTTAGTTTTATTCTGACATATAACATTGATAGTTATGACGTTTTTATATCGACTTTGTTAGTTTTATTCCTTTATAACTTTGATAGTTTAATTCATTTTGTGATACAATCAAATATCCTTTGTTGGTCATAGTTTTACATATTTTTTCCGCAAGAGAGAAAAAGGGTTACATTCTTTTCCATTTCTAATACCTCAATTGTTTCCAGATATTCTTAAGATTGTTTTTCCCTAGACCAGTTGCTCCTAACACAACTAGCATAATGTCTATCTCTTTCAGTGAGCACATCGTCTTTTAATCCTTCTTGAGGTTATCATACTTAGTTATCTTTTTCTGTTCAGCTCTATTAAGGCGATAGGGAATTGGAATGGTGACATTAATAATGAGCGCAGGTTGTCAGGTTTGTTTCATATTACAATATCTGGTATGATAGCCTGGGGAAAATGGCTTACCGTACAAACGTCCTCGTGTCTGTCTGTCCTGTGAGTCGCACGCATCGAGAAAGAAAGAGTCCATCATGGTGGCCGTGACATTTTGTAGTGAATGAAGTAAAAACAGGTCACTTGTGTGTGGGAGAGGAAGAAGAAATCATTTGACGTTTGAGAAGTGGCAAAGACAGTTGGAAGAATTTGTGTGAGCAGTGATTTTTGCCTGTTGATTGACTGCAGTCACCCTTCCATTTGATGTTATTGGTGGTATTTCCTGTTCCCAAGTGTTGGACAATTTATTGAGCTTCATCTCTGAAAAGATCTTTTAATAAGATATTTACATATATGTTGTTGCATGCAATGTAAAGACCATCCGCAAACAGGATTTGGCATCCAGCGATTAGGTGGCTTGGACTTTTAATTACAGTCCTGTACCTCTATAAGGCCACCATTCGTCCATGTATGGAGTATTGTTGTCACATTTGGGCTGGTGCATTTGCTGCTAGTCTCTGGCTCCTAGACAAGGTTCAAAAGAGAGTCGCCAATCTGATAGGCCCTGAACTGGCATCTAAGCTTCAGCCTCTGTCCCATCGACGAAACGTTGCATCCCTCTGCCTGTTCTACAAGTATTTTAATGGTGAAGTCTATATGAGATACATAGATATTCGAATGTTCCATTTAAGTTCTTTATCTCTCGAGCACTGAGTTAATAAAGAAATTGAGAACATAATTTTCCTCTTCCCAATAAACCATTTTTATATGTTGTAGTATATCTTTTATGTTGGTCTCTTTGTCTTACTGGATTCCATGACAATAATTTATCTAGTCTGGTGGAGTATCCAGCTTCGTGCTATTACTTGAGGTAACATCACTTGGAGAAGGTGCACCATTCCTCCGAAAAGCTGTGAGGTAGCCGTAGTGAGGAGATCTTATTTGGGCTGCGAATACTATGTGATTTTGAATATTTGGTCAGGGTTTACTTCTATGGAAAAAGTATCCTCATACCAGATTGTTCTGACAAACCCCTGTACAGAGAGACCTTAGACATTCGAGGATAGTGTCTA
The DNA here is from genome assembly GCF_053919585.1 of Euprymna scolopes. NCBI lineage: Eukaryota > Metazoa > Mollusca > Cephalopoda > Sepiida > Sepiolidae > Euprymna > Euprymna scolopes. The sequence goes on along the minus strand of NC_136500.1, from coordinate 121,856,913 downwards.
GTAGGTATTCAACTTCTCTCCTGTGTGTGTGTGTGCTCATATGCTTCACTAAATATGATTTTTGAGAACAAGATTATCCACACACTTCATAAGAATGTGGCTTTCCCTCCCTTTTTTTTTTTTAATTTTCTTCCTTTGAAGATAGTAATGCTGGGTATGAGGCAACCATATCAGCTGCCAACATTGCCCCGCTTTTTATTGAAACCAACTGAGAGATCTTTTTAGTATCCTCACTGTTCCTTTAAGTGCAATTGTCTGGATCTCTTTTGCACTTGGTTCACCAGAAATATTAGTTAGGTAGGACTTCAAGTTCTTCTTCAGAAGCCCTGTGGCACCTATAATTGGTATGATTTATATCTACTTAAGATTCCAGTTTCTTATTATATTATACATGAGACCTTGGTATTTGGTCTGTTTATCTCTTTCAGCTCTGTTCAGACCGTCATCATTAAGAACACTCACTTCAACCAAGGTTGCAACTCTCTCTGACTTATTCCATATAACAATATCAGGTTTCAGAGCAGCATTTTCACGGTAGGTGACTGTAGGGATTACCTGGTTGTAATGTATCATATATAAGTCATTTCCAACTGTTATTTTCCCTGTTTTTCTAAATTTTCTCCCTTTGAAGATTGTAATGCTGAGTATGGGGAAGCCAAACCAGCTGTTAACATTGTCCTGCTTTTTATTGAAACCAACCGATAGCTCTTTTTAGTATCCTCGTTTTTCCTTAAGTGCAATTGTCTGGATCTCTATTGCACTTCATTCACTAGGCATATTAGTTAGACTTCAGAAGCCCTGTGGCACCTATAATAACTGGTATGATTGATTTCTCCTTAAGATTCCAGTTTCTATACATGAAACCTTGATATGTGATGTGTTTCTCCCTTTCAGCTTTGTTGAGGCTTCAATCATTAGGGACACTCACTTCAGCCAAGGTTGCAACTATCTCTGACTTATTTGATATAGCAATGCCAGGTGTCACAGCAGCATTTTCAAGGTAAGTAGCTGTAGGGATTACATGGTCATAATGTATATAAGTTATATAACTATGCCAGGTTTTACAGCAGCATTTTCAAGGTAGGTGGCTGTAGGGATTACATGATCGTAATGTAATGTATATAAGTCATTTCCAACTGTTCTTTCAGGTTGATGCTGCCAGGATTTGCTGCTTCATTGGATGTTTAATTTTTTACAGATGGCCCAGTGGAGGTACTTACTGTTGTGCAGTAGCCATTCCCTAAAAGAAACTTGCAACTTGATACTAGATTATTCACACTTTCCAATTCTGTGTGCCAGAATCTACATTTGTTGCCATCTTCTTGAATGCATTGGACATCGATCCCTGGTCTTGAGCAGCCATTATAATCCTTTCCTGATCGTGGTGGAGGGATCCTCTTTTGAGCTAGTTCAAGGAAGCTTCTTTATGTATTCCTGGGAAAGTTCCCCAGAAAATACTTTGCATGCTGACGTTAGTTTCACTCTATAAGGTTCCTCTTTTGGAATGTCTCGGTATATTTCTGCCGACTCTTTCTTGCTATTTCTATGGAAGGCTTGATTAGTGTTTCAGCCTCATCTGTGAGACAGCCTTGACCAAAATATGGCCTTGACCTTCACCGAGGTGCGCGACTTGACACAAAAATAAACAGCTGCTTAATCAACTGCTAATGCACGCGTCACTGTAACGTCCAATGACAACACCAACCTTCTCACTCGACCTGCCTTTTAAACCACTCTCTCAATCCCTTCTCTTGCGCATGTGCCCGGAGATTCCTGACAACCTCGAGACTTCCGCTTATAAAAACCCAAGTTTTGTTGTCGCGCATGCCTACACAAGGCACAAACATGTGGGCGTTTGTTTTGTTGGTAAGTACTACACTCCCCCCTGATCTGATGATCATATAGAGTGCACTCCGGGGGTGGCCTCTTAGTTCGATGGCTTCTGCGAAGGGTGGTATTTACAATCTCGGATTCTGGTTCTGGTTCTAGTTCATCCTGCCTGATCGGACGAACTACAACTACCACTCACTTGCTCGGTGACCTCACTTATCAGCAGCTCATCATCTGATGATTCATCGCTCTCTGTAGTTGTGGGATGTACTTCACAAGCTGGGCGAAGATCGCGCACATGGCGTGGGGTTCCATCAACAAGAACCGACTGCTGGCTGACCACTCCAGATATTCGTCCTCGCTTGAACTTGGTGGTGCACCGGTTTCCAGGGGGTCTAAACCAAACTGGATCCCCTACCTTGTATTTGTCATGACTCTCCTCGTCGATTGGCTGGACAGTGTCAATGCCCTTTATCCTAACATGGTATGTGTGTATGGTATTAGCCGGTGCTGTTGTTAGTGTCTTCCCATCCTTTGGTGTGATGTTATACCAATATGTGGCCTCTGTAATGGTGCATTGCTTTCTGGCAGCAATTCTCTTGATGCTGCGATGGCTCCTCTCAGCAATGCCATTTCCTGATGGCACATGAGCACATCGCAGTCGTAGTCAGACACCCCACTCATTCGACAACTGCCGAACTTGGTGGCTACAAAAAGCAGCATCGTTGTCCATCAATATCTCTTCCGGCGCACCTCACTCAGAAAAGATAGATGACAGTTGGCAGACAACATTCGCTGAGTCCTGCCTGGTCATTTGCTGCCACACCGCAAAATGAGTGGGTCCACAGTCGATAAGGGTTAGAAAGGGCTTACCACTGTAATGGCTAATATACATTGCTACTCGTTGTCACACATGCTCAACCTCCAATCGCCCCTTCTGCCATTGCTCAGGTGCAGGATCGATAGACTGGCATGCCTCACAGTGCTTGAGATCTGCCTGACATCCGCCCTTGTCACTGCCGGGTCCACATGCCTCGCAAAATACAGAGTTCTTTTGATACCTGGATGTCCACTCTGCACATGGATTCTTTGTATTTGGCATGAGCTAATCGCGCCAACTGTGCAAGATCGAGCAGCGAACTCCATGCCTGTCTTCACAGCTTCATACCATTTGTGAGGCACATGGGTTAGTTGGTCTGCACGATTACAGTGTGATGCCACGAGCGTTACACTCACCGACAGGTCATACTCTGATACCAGACTCTTCAGGGTGTTTAGCCTCCGCCGGATTAACATCTTACTGGCTGCCTTAGCGCGGACTCTTGTTTGTTCCGAAAGAGTGTCGGACACCCAGTGGTAAACGCAGAGAGAATCCGTGTACAAGTGCAACTTCTTTGACTGCCATTGCAGTGCCAGATATAAACCCTTCACAACAGCATCCAGTTACACCAGGTTGATGTGTTGAGCATCATTCACGGGTCGCAACCAGCACGCATCTTCAATTACATTTCCACGTTGCTCCAATAACACTCCCAATGCCAAAGAACTAGCGTCAACCCACACATTCACAGTGTCCCCATCGACACACCATTCTCCATGGGCATGGTTCTCCTTGTTAACTCTCTCTAGGGTTTCTGTTGTCATCAGAGTTAGAAGAGCATCATCAGATACATCATCCCAACCTGTAGTTACTAAACTTGCCCTGCGTTTGATGATGCCCACAGCTGCTCCGAGCCAGCCACGCGCTGGTAAGTGACCAATAAGTTTCCCACACAAGGAAAAAATAGTCCGCCGCGTAATAACATCAGGGATGTTTGGAATCTCACTGCCATGCCTCCATTGTAAGGTACTGTCTTTCCCACAAACGTCCAATCCTAATACCCGTGCTTCATCCCTCAGACGTTCGGGATCCTTGCACTCCAACCCGAATTGAGCTAACTTTTCTCTGACGTGCGACGCAGATTGTATATCTTCATTGATGTACACATCGTCAATATAGGCTGATGTAGCATCCTCAGTGGTCTTTTTCTGGGACAACACTGCATTTACAATGGTCTTCATGATTTGCGGTGCCACATTCAGCCCAAAGTCAAGTCGAGTAAGGCAGTATCTCTGACCCCAGAACCACACTGTCTGGAACGGCCACAATGTCTCATCCACTCGCACCTGCAAATAAGCCTTCCGCAAGTCTACTATAGACACATTGGAGCCCTTCTGGCACCATCCTCTCAGCTTGCTGCCGCACACGTCAGCATCGGCAGTGTACGTCTCAATGTATCTATTGAGTTCACGATAGTCCAACACCGGACGAACTTTTGATTTGTTATGCTGGACTACCGCCATTAAGGGAATCAGACCCTTGGGTGGTCCCAGCTTGTTGGGGTAGGGGATCAGCCATCCATCCTGGATCCATGCCTCAAGTTCCTTCTTGTATTCATTACGGGCCTTGTCGGGTATCGAGTACTCTGCAATGCTATTCTTTAGTTCGGTTGGCGCCCTTTTTTCTGTCCACTTCCACGATGCAGTCCATGCCTTTTGGTGAGGGTCATAGTCCACCTTAAAATCAGGCCGATCAATGTGAACTGCAGCACACACTGGGGTTTCCAAAAATCGCACAGTCCCATCTCTTCCGATAACAACTCCCCCCAGTGCCTTAATAGTATCATATCCCAACAGTACATCGAATCCCAGCAAATCCCTTGCATCACCAGCACATTAATGTCTGCAGCCACACCAGAGTCTGTGTGGACTTTGACAGTTCCGGCTCCACAGCAAGCTTGCGTATTGCCACCTATTGTGGTTACTTTGATGTTCTACTTTGTCCAGTTTCGACACAACTTGGCACTCATGATGGTGCGTGAGCACTTGGAGTTGAGAAGAGCTGAACAAGGCACTTGGTCTACGTACACATTTATTGTCGATTGCGCCTCAATTAAATCTTGTCCGGGGAACAGGGCGGCACTTACGTCCTGCCCACTGATGCATTTCCTGCACAATTTTGGGATAAATGTCCATAACTGGCACATTGGAAACAGCGCAGGCTCCCTCGCCCCTTGTTAGTACAGCTTCTTGCGAAATGGCCTCGCTGGCCGCAGCAGAAACATCTCCCATTGGTCGTGGGTCTCAAACTGGGACTCTTTTCAGCATTAGTCTTGGCTGCCTGCGCCATCATTACAACCGGTTCCCTCAGGTCCTCCTCATCTCTGATAATGGCTTGAGCGCATTCTAACAAATGTTCCACGGGCGTTACAGATACGCTGGTGGAAGCCCTCAACAGTTGCTTAACATGGCTGGGAAGGCCGGCCACAAACGCATACACCAGTGTTTGCTCTGACACTCCATTGCCAAATAGAACTGCAAGTTTCTTTAGCTCCGCGAAGAAGACGTCCACGGTTTCTTCTGGCATGAGCTTCCTAGAGGCAAATGTTTCGTAGGCCGTGCAGGGATCCATGGCAAATGCCTTGTATAAAGCATTTTTTATACAGGTAATATCAGCCTTCTCCACGGCACTAAGTTGCTGATATACACTCAGGGCACCTCCAGCCAATCTCAGGGGAATCACGGTATGCATCCCTTTACTTCACAGAGGTTGCAGGTCAGCTCACCCCTTTCGACCCAGTTGACAACAGAAGTGGATCCGTCGAATTCGGGTATCAGTTTTAAATCAAACTTTGCGTCAACCATAGTTGTCCAGGAAAAGAGACAAAACGAAATAGCCGAAATAGCTTATGACCTTGACCTTCACCGAGGTGCGCGACTGGACACAAGAAAAAACAGCTTCTTAATAAACTGCTAACGCACGCCTCACTGTAACATCCAATGACAACAACAACCTTCTCATTTTACCTGCCTTTTATACCACTCTCTCAATCCCTCCTCTTGTGCATGCGCCCGGAGATTCCTGACAACCTCGAGATTTCCACTTATAAAAACCCAAGTTTTGTTGTCGCGCATGCCTACACAAAGCACAAACACGTGGGCGTTTGTTTTGTTGGTAAGTACTACACAAAATGCTTGGATAGCTGGGTGACTGATGTTGTTTTGCTGGCTCTTGTTGTTCATATACCATTGAGAGGGTGTGGTTCTGGAAGCTTCTCAGATGCTGGCCTGTGCTAACTATTGTTGCCCTATGTTAGTGGCTGATCTCATAGAGCCCGAGTTTCTTCTACTCTGGGCAAATGCAATCTCGGTAGATACTGGTTTCTATATATTATTTAATGGATCATTAGTAGCTTCCGTGTCTTCACATCAAGCCGGTTGATGTATTTTTGTGGCCAGTCAATGATACCAAAACTATATGTTATTACTGGCATGGCAATCTGGTTGATGACAGTAATTTTGTTTTTATCCTGGAGCTTACACTTGATTCTGTTATGATTTAAATTTATATCCAAGGGCTCTTTTAAGAATAGATGATGTTCCCTTTATGGCTGCTATTTGTATTTCGTTACAACTTGGTCTTCCAGGGATTGCTTCTAAGTATTTATGAAGATTCTTTTTTATTAAGCTAGTTGCCCCTGTCACAACCGGTATAATGTTTATTTCTTTCAGAGACCATGTCATTTTTAGATAATTTTTTAAGTCCTGATATTTTGTTATCTTTACCCGTTCAGCTCTGTTAAGGCTAAAGTCATTTGGGACTGTGACATCGATAATGAGCGCAGTTCCATATTACAATATCTGGTTTGATGGCCTTGTCTTTTATGTATCTGCCTGCCTCTATGTCTTTGTCATAGAACATGGTCACTTTTCCGTTTGATGTTATCTGCAGTGGTTCATGTTCCCAGATGTTCGTTGCTCTGTCAAGTTGCATCCCTCCACAGATCTTCCAGTGTAGGTACTTACATACTTTGTTGTGACAGGCAGTGCCAATAAGATCGGGCATGCAGACATTAGGTGGCTTGGGCTCTCAATTGCTGAGTGGCCACACCGGCATTGGCCATTTGCTTGTAGGAAAGCCATTTTTTTTAATCCATTTCTGAGTAAGCCCTGATCTTGACTGGCTACAATGAGTCTTTCCTCATCAAATAAAAGTCTCGCACTCTTGAGCAATTGGAGTGAAGCATCTTTGTCTATATATTCCTGTTTAAGCTCCTCTAGGAACTTTCCTGCTCTTTTATGTTGTTCCCACCATTGTTTTCTTGTGTCTAACTCGATTTCGGTGTATTTCTTTCTCTTTTTTCTTGCAATCTGTGTTGCGGGTTCATCATATACCTCAGCAGTATTTTCCACTATGACAAACCCAAAGTTTTCAGCAAGCTTTGTGACTGAGGTTTGTTGGGGTAGACGTTCATGGTGGTCCCTCACTATTTTTATTGCCATATCTGTTGAGCTTTTAATATACTGCCCCATGCTTACTATGGTGGCTCGATATGCATGCTTTATATCAGTGAGACTGAGTCCACCCTCTTTTCGTGATAGGTATATCCTGTCCATACATTGTTGTCGATATATTATTTTATGTAAGGTTAGGAGTTTCCTGGTTTTTGTATTAAACATATTGACATTGCATTGAGGTAAGTCCATAATACCAAACCCATATGTGTTGACAGGGATTGCAAGTTGATTTATGGCAGTTTTTTAGGCTTTTTTTTGATTCGAGACATAAGGTGGAACAAGAATACACATCACGCCTTAAAAAAGGCGTGATGTGTATTCTTGTTCCACCTTATGTCTCATTTTTTCATGCTCCACAGTTACATTTTCCTCTATACCGAGGTACTTATATGTGCCATCCTCTCCTAGATCTTCAATAAAGCCATCACTGAACCGAATATTTTCGGATGTCGTCTTTTTTTATTGTGCATTTGGCATATTTGTCAAATCCAAACTCCATGCAGACATCTTATGTAAAATTCTTTACATTTTCTATCAGAGAGACAAGCTGTTTTTCTGTCTCTGCATAGAATTTGAGATCGTCCATACAAAGTAGATGATTTACTCTTTTTTTTCTTTTTTTCTTCCTCTACTAAGACTGTACCCAGCATCACATTTTTTGAGGAGCTTGTTTAGTGGGTCAATAGTAAGGCAGAAAAGCAATGGTAGCAGGCTATCACCTTGAAATATACCTGAGATTTGAAGTTTGTATTGTCCCTTCCACGTGGTGTAGAGCAATTGATGTTTGCCACATGTGCATTTGTTATTTTAATGAATGTCCTTATGTTCTCATGGACATTATACATCTCCAAACATCGCAGTATTCAGAAGTGAGGCACACTATCAAATGCCTTTTTATAGTCTATCCAAGCCATTGACAAGTTCCTTTCATGCTTTTTGCAGTCCTCGAGGATGGTTTTGTTGAGAAGTTTGTCCTTTGTAGTTCGTTTTCAAGGTACTCGCCATCAGTCAGATGTTGATAGATTGCATCTGCAATCATTCCTGTAAAGTACTTGTATGTGGTTGAGAGGCAGCAGATAGGCCTGTATTTATTGGACTAGTGAGTCTCTTGGCTCTTGAGTATCAGAGTCGTTTTGCCAAGAGTAAACCACTCTGGTTAATCTTCCTCGCCGCTGACAACATGATTAAATGTCTGTACATAATGCTCATGAAGTGCCGTGAGTTTTTTAAGCCAGAAATTTGGAATCTTGTCAACAACTTAAAGTTGCTAAAGTGGGTGATTTTTTTTCTTACAGCATCTTTCGTGATTCTCAGCACTGGCATCTGTTGTTTACTCTCAACAGCCTCTTTAATTGTATTTATCCACTCCCGCTCTTGGTTTTGTTTTGGGTCCTCATACAGTGGCTTCCAGAATGACTTCACTTCTTCCTGTGACGGTGGTGAATTTACCTTAATTTCCTCTTTAATTAAATTTCTGTACACCATCCTTGGGTTCTTGTCAAACAACCTCTTCAATGACTTGGACTCCATTTTCTTTTGTTTATTTTACATTTGTGCAGCTAAAGCTTTTATTTAAGCTCTGTTTTCTGCTACCTTAGCTCAGTTTTAAGTTTATTCATCCTCTTTTTTAATTTTTCTCCTGGGCTGTCACATCACAGAAAGGCTGATATCCGGGATGTTTCCTTTCAGATTTTAAAGATTTTCTGTTGAAGCCCACTTTTCCAGACTAGTTCTTTTGTTTTAGCCTTAAATTTTCCCTTTTTTTCTTTTTATGCTGCATAAACCATGCTGCCCCAAAAGTTGTATGGTTTATTTCAGTTAATGATGCATTAGTTAGTTTCCCCAGTGTGCAATTTCATATGTTCCACTAAATGTGATTTTACAGAACAAGAATATTCACACACTTCACAAGTATGTGGCTTCTTCCCAGTGTGTGTGCTCATATGTCTCACTAAAGATGATTTTCTAGAAAAAGAAAAGCCACACAGTTCACAGGAATGTGGCTTTTCCCCAGTGTGCGTTCTCATATGATTCACTAAATGTGATTTCTCAGAAAAAGAATATCCACACACTTCACAAAAATGTGGCTTTTCCCCAGTGTGAGTTCTCATATGTTTCACTAAATGTGATTTTTGAGAACAAGAATATCCACACACTTTACAAGCATGTGGCTTTTCTCCAGTGTGAATTCTCATGTGGTGTGTTAACGATGATTTTTGAGAACAAGAATATCCACACACTTCACAAGAATATGGCTTTTCACCAGTGCCAGTTCCCATGTGTTGTGTTAACGATGGTTTTTGAGAACAAGAATATCCTAACACTTCACATGAATATAGCATTCCTCCAGTGTGATTTCTCATGTGTTGTGTTAACGATGATTTTTGAGAACAAGAATATTCACACACTTCACAAGAATATGGCTTTTCTCCAGTGTGAGTTCTCATATGTTTCACTAAACATGATTTTTGAGCACAAGAATATGTACACAGTTCACATGCATGTGGTTTTTCTCCAGTGTGAGTTCTCATATGTCTCACAACATTTGATTTGTCAGAACAAGAATATCCACACACTTCACAAGAATATGGCTTTTCCCCAGTGTGAGTTCTCATATGTAGAACTAAATTTGATTTTTTGGAACAAGAATGTCCACACACTTCACAAGAATATGGCTTTTCTCCAGTATGAGTTCTCATATGTTTCACTAAATTTGATTTTTTTGAACAAGCATATCCACACACTTCACAAGAATGTGGTTTTTCTTCACTATGGACCTGCATGTTTCATTAAAATAATCCTGGAACAAGATTATCTGCGGAATTATTAATATATTTTGTCCCAAGTTTTTTTTTTTACAAGGTGGTCACCACTTATATAGACCCAGAAGCCACTCAGAGATAAGGTTTATTGCATGTATAGTACGTTAGTGTGGGGATTTAATAAAAGTGTCTACTTAAGGGGGCGGTTCATCAGGAATTTGTTTATGTTTGATTGGAAGACATAAGCAAATTTGATAACAGACACTTTATAATAATTTATAATTTGTGTATCCCTGTAGGATATATTTCTTGTTGCTATGGTTTCTCATATTATATAGAATATAGTGTTTTTCCAAATGCATATATTTTTCATATTTTATATAGAACATAGTTTTTTTCTTATGTATTTTCTACAATTTCTGATTCCATCTGTTCATATAGTCTGATTTGTTTTAACATTAAATGCATTTTTCAAACAAAATTTTTAAGATGTACAAAGTTCTTACATTATTTCAGAATTTGTTGATTAGTAAATTTAAAAAAATACATTTTCACACAAAATGTTGTTGTATTCACATGTAAGTCAATAATTTTCTATAGAATAATGTTTAAAAAATCACTAAAGCTGTTCAAACAGGAACATCTGTAAGTAAAAAATATAAGAAAGTCAATATGTTTTGTATCGTCATTCACATATTAGTTATCGCTTTGTTTATTGTTGTTAATCTTATTGGATGCATGCAACTCACAAATGACAGATTAATTTAATTACAAAAAAAGTATGAGACATAAGAAAAATAACAAAAGACAGAATTTCATATGATCATCATCGAAAATGAAAAGACAAAAATCGTTTTTTTTATCATATTTTATTTCATTAAATTTTTTTGTGTCTATTTATTCTAGTTTGTATCATTACCGTCTTCCGATTTACTTAGCTGCCAACACCTATTAGCTGATGTAGTCACCATATTTGATGACTTTTATGTATTTTTGAATTCCTCTTGAGTCATTATCATGGATCTTTAACCGGTTCTTGAATAGTTTATATTTTTTTTACTTAAAGTTTTTATTTAAATTATTCCTTTGTGTAATATTATATGTAATAGAGTACCTTTTTATTATTATACTTTATGACATTTGCAGTATTATTAAAATTATTTTTATGTATATTTTGTTTTTTTTACAAAGGAGTTACCATTTATCAAGGCCTTGGGGCCACTAGAGGATTAGGTTTAATAAGCGTACAGTGGTCAATGGGAGAATGTCATAATAATTGTTAGAAGTGAAAATTTGGTAAATTGGATTACTTAAGGGGAACGTCTCATCAAGAACTTGTTTAAATTGGACTTGAAGACGACTATATTATAGTCAGCAGGAAAGCAAGCAAAAGGAAAAGAGTCCCACAGGTGTGTAGTTCTTAGAAATAAACTTTGTTCATGGAATCTACGATTATGTTCAGGCACAGAAAAAGAGTGTGGAATAATGTTTTCAGCTAGAGTGTTTCTCATGGAAGTTTGGTGAGGGGAGAACCATAGACTGGAGCTCAGACGAACATTTTCAATGAAAAGCAAAAACAAGCTTGCAACGTCTCTTCTGTGAGAAAGAGGTTGCAGGGAACAGAAAAAGGGGTTCTCCCACTTGGACGTCCTTATTGTTAATAAAATTATTTTTATTTATATTTGATTTGTGGTTTCATTATTAATGTTTCTAATGTTTTTAGTTGACTGTTATTCCATAATTCGAGCCAGGGACAGGAATGTTGATTAATCAGGTGGTTTGCGATAGAACTGTTTTCAAAACGATTCATTGGATTGAAACCTGTGTATATTATTTTGTGTCTCTTCATGGGCATTTGAATTCATATATCAGGTTAGTTCTATCTAGAAACCCAGTACAGCAATAAAATTTATTAGTTATAATGAGCTAGTATGTTTTTAATTTTTTGTATTAAGTGATCAATTATATATGTATATATATATATACATTTATATATATACATATATATATATATATATATATACATATATATATATATACAGGTATATATATATACATGTATATATATACATGTATACATATATATATATATATATATATATATATATATATATAGAGAGAGAGAGAGAGAGAGAGAGAGATTAGAAATAAATTCTGTAAATAAGGAAAATTACGATAAATTTATTACCCGACAAGAAATACAAAAATGTAAAGGTTTACCGTAATCTTTGAATGTGGGAGATTATATAAAAAATGTCCATAGTCAAACAACGACACAGTTCACAAGAGTCATGACATCTAACAAATCAGAAGTCAAAAACTCGACTTTTGCCCTCATCTGGGCTCATCAATTAGACATATCCGAACTCTGGATAACTACTTGTAAGACACTGGCTTGAATGTAGAAATAGTTCTATTACTAATTGCTTGCTGGATCAGTATGTTTGCTGGCATCGTCCTAGCGAGTATAAAATTCATACTTCTGAGACATCGGCTTCAGTTCTGATGACCACATCTCTCGTTCGAGTGCTAATCCTAACCTGATTACCATAATTTTGTGGATTGTAACAATGTATTCCTTTTAATCAAGACATCGTATCAGCACTGCCTTTTAAAAATCCACTTCATTTCAATCAATTAATAAAACTTTCTTTTATATTGAATTCGCTACAGAAAATATATGATGCCACTTGAAATAAGAAACAAAACCTAAAGGTAGTATATCTACATTTTTACAGACAAGGTCTGAAAACGATTGATATAAGATGCAAAAATTAAATGTTTGTGTTGCTAGATTTTTGTATGCGTTAAATACACAGATTTTTTCTTTCACTAGTGACTGCTGAAAAATGCTTTAACAAAAGTGATATTTCTCGCTTATATGCAATTATTTTATGTTTTGGGAGATTAGAGCTTACATGTTGATAGAGGTTCTGTACTTTCACTTAAGAAATTAATAAACAAAATATACTATCAAAATATTCTTGTTGGTTTTCTTAAATTTCAATAGTCAAATTCATATTTAATATTTTAAAAAATTTGCATTCATTGTCTTATATTTTTGTTTTATATAAACATGATGTTCAATTTCTATTTCTTATATTTTTGTCTTACATAAAAATGAAGTTCAATTTCTACATTTTCAATTTTGGATTCGGGGAGGGAACTTTTTTACTTGTTTATTTTATTTTTCGTCCTGTTTTAAATTAAAAAACAGCCTCCACTTATTACTAAGCTTATTATTTAGAAAGCCATTCTTAACAAGAGAGGGGCCTTGCTAACTAATTTGTACTTTCACCAAACACTTCAAAACGTGTATTTTCAAGCATAAGGAAAAAATAAAAATGCCAAAATACAAATAATAATGAATGTTGATTACTATGGTAAGTTTTGTGTTTTTACTTATTTAAAGCGTTTATTTACTTTGCAAAAATAATTAATATCTGGTTTTCCGTTAAACAAAACATAAAATACAAATAATGAATGAATGTTAATAACATGTATAAGTTCTGTGTGTTTAAACGTATTTTGAAGCGTAGGCACTACCAAACGAATATGAAGAATTGTGAAAAAAGGAGCGCATGATTGCGTGACGTCAGACTTCTGTAAACTATACAAACTATGGAAAAGCAGAAGCGACTTAATTATTTTTAAAAACCTTTGTTTATCTCCTTCAAACTGCAATCAATAATCAATCTTTGTTATAATGTTGTTAGGTTTTAAGATTTACACAGTTTAATAATTAATAATATTATAAACATTTGTATATTAAATATGAAATACGGTTTTACTGAATGTTCATTTGGTTAACTACCAGCTTCCATACTTTTGTTCGGTAAAAAGAGACAAACAAAATGCTTAATATTTATGCAATAATATTTTCAAATCGGTTTTTATCTGGCGATAAAATAGCTGACAAAAGCCATGTTTATATTAAAACTTAATATTAAAAAAAATAAACACAATAAATTAAAAATTTATGTTGTAACAGAATATTTTGAAATAATGGAATTTTAATCGTTTTAATCTTTAAAAAATTAATTTTTAGGAAGTTTCTTTTTCTTGGCAATTCAACTGATTATAGTATATATTAATTAGAAAAAAAAAACGCTATTTAAAAAAACATAATAATACTAAATTATATAATTTTTTTAATTGCAACTTCAAGGTAAGTTTTTGTTCAATACGTGTATTTAAATTTTTAAAAAATAAATATGTTTTACTTATTTGAACTCTTATGTTTCATAATAAATAGAAATTTCGATAGATTTAAATATATTTTGTTCGAATTTGAAAAAAATAAATAGGGGGGGGCACGCATTAAAAAATTATTTCCCTCATTTATTTTATAGAAACTGCATTTTATATGTAATTTCATTCTAAAATGGATAAGTATCGAAAATTTCACAAAAATCTTACCATTAGTTGATTTTTGCTAGATTTAATAAACACGGGTATGTTTTCATGTTCGGAATGCTTACTACATGGAAACATTATTTTAACGCCCCAATTATGTAAACTCGATTTTCGTCTCGCAATTGGTCCTGGATATGACCTTAAACTATATCCGGTGGTGAAGCCCCAGCTTGCGGGCTTTGGGGAGTGTGGAGCCACCCTTTAATTGCCATTGCTCCCAGGTCGACTCTAACCCGGAGTGGTAGTACCTGTTAGGGTCCCAACTATGGGTTAAATAGAAACCGACTTGAAAACAAATTTATTCTATTTGAAAAAAGATTCTTCCAAATTTTTGGATTCGGCATTAAATAACCTGATAAGGGTTGATATGCCGTAAAACAAAAACAACCAACCAACAATCGTCTCGCAATTTCATTATTTTCGTTACTGGTTTATTTATTCCTTCTTCTTTCAAATGGTACAAAAGTTATATTGATAATATTAACTTATAGTAAAGGTACATCGTTTTACATATGGTTTTACGTTAGAACAATTAAAACTGCATGACTTGTTTCTTGTATTTTTGTTCTGGTTAAAATTGAAAACAGCCTCTCCTCATTAATATCATTTAGAAAGCCATTCTTACTTAACAAGAAAAGGGGGGTCCCTACTAATTAGTTTGTATTTCCACCAAACACTTTCAGAAAGAAAAAGTGCATATTGAAGTATAAAGAAAAAAACAAAACAAAAAATGCAAATAATAATGAATTAATGTTAAGTACATGTATAAGTTTCGTGTTTTAACGTATTTTAAAGCGTTTATTTAGTTTGCAAAATAATGACTGACCTTAAAATTAAACAAATTGCTCAAAGAAAGTAAATAAATGTAACGGTGACACTTTGCAATAT
The DNA here is from genome assembly GCF_053919585.1 of Euprymna scolopes. Taxonomy (NCBI): domain Eukaryota; kingdom Metazoa; phylum Mollusca; class Cephalopoda; order Sepiida; family Sepiolidae; genus Euprymna; species Euprymna scolopes. Next base: position 121,841,680 of record NC_136500.1, on the reverse strand, counting down.
TTATTATGACAAATGATATATTAACAGTATGTTTTGTTTATTAAATAGATAGATGAAAGTACCGATGAGCTCTAATCCTACCCTCCCAAAATCAAAGCAAAACTCGACAGTTCTTTCCTCTCCAATTCCTCTTCCACAAAAATTAGAAACTGCAAATGATTATATGTCTCGTTGACTGCAATTTGACCATGCTGTGGGTGCTCATTTTATGTAAAATTTATAAAACAAAGTCTTAAATATTTATAATTTGTGTTTTCAGTTCTATTTTTTTTTCGGAATATTTTTTATGGCAAACAAAAAATAGATTTTTATTCTTATTAGCAGCAAAACTGGTTTGATTGTAAACATTTACGAATGATTTTTTCTATATTAAGTTTCTCTGTTAACTGCTAATTTCATGTAAACGTTATAAAAGAAATTTATCCATATTCTAAAGCCTTAAACATTGGATAAAATATCAAAATTCAAACGGAATTCTCTAACGATGTAATAGATAATTGCAGGGTTGCAGAGTCGGGTGGTAAAAGTCCGACTCCGACTGCTAGAATTTCTAGAATGCCGACTTCGACTCCCGACTCCTATGTAGAAATCTATTCTGCAAACCCATATACTAGCCTCCCACACCTATTCAGTATGCATGCTATAATTACTTTTCATGTATATTATTTTTTATGTCTAACATTCACTTGTATGATAAATATACTCACATATACAGTCTGCCAGCTTTATTTTTTTATTTATGTATTTATTTTACTCACATTAATCCCGAACAAGGCATATCACCACTTGTATGTAAAAGGCTACTTTTTGGGACCATGTCTAAGAAAAATTAACAAGATGTTAGTTTATGTTACATTTAAATTTCTGCATACCAGTACGACCAGGAAGCAGGTAGCAGGAAGGGAATTCCAAAGTCTAACTGTTCGAGGGAAGAGACTATTAGAATAGAAAGCTTTCTGGCATCTAGGGACCTTAACACTGAAGGGGTGATATCTTATTGCTAAGGAGGTTTCTCGGGAATATGTACGGCGAGGGCGTACAAGTGCAACGAGTTCATCAGAACACATTCCATTAAAATATTTTTTAAACAGGCACAAAGATGCAACATTGTGGTGAGGGGGCAGGGGTTGGAGCTTAGTTGATAAAGTGGGACTGATTAGATTGACAACTATTTTTTGGAACCTATCCAAGAGGGAGAGGCTAGTGGTAGATGCAGCAGCCCAGATGTGGCAACAATACTCTATGCATGAGCGAATAGTGGCCTTGTAGAGGTACAGGATACCCTTAAGTGTGAGTAGTCTTCTAGCTCGATAAAGACAACCCACTATCTTTGCAGCAGTTTTTGAAATGTCCTCTATGTATTTCTTCCAGTTCATATTGCCCGCAAATGTTAGGCCGAGGAGTTTGAAGGTAGAATTCTCAGGTAGGGTGTTATTTTTCATCAATATAAGTGGTTTAAGAGGCGTCTTGTAATAGTTAAAGGTGAGCAGCTTAGTTTTACTAGCATTAAATGTTACTATTCATTTGCATCCCCATTCCATAATGGTCTGAAGGTCATTTTCTGATGATTTTGCCATTGTCTTAGATTTAGGTACATCCATTCTTCTCTCATGCATGTTATAGAGCGTTTTATCATCAGCAAATATACCCATCTCGGACACAATATTATTAGGGGGGTCGTTTTTGGATATCAGGAATAATAATAGTCCAAGGATCGACCACCGAGACACTCCTGCATTAATGTTATGTTGCTTGGATGTATGTCCATCAATGACAACCTGTTTCTATCGTCTAAGATGGATCTCATTATATTTAATATACATCCAGTTATGATGTATGGTTTCATTTTCATTAGCAGCCCTTTGTGCCAGACTTTGTCAAATGCCTCGGATATATCAAGGGCTACAGCTGTGTCTGTGGCCACTTTATCCAATACATGGTAAATGCGTTCACAGATGAATGTTAAAATATATGCCATAGAACGATATTGGCTGAATCCATACTGTTTGTCAGAGAGAAGATTTGCTTTTGCGAGGTGGTGAACTAGTGCTTGATTAAGGTCTCAAAGATTATAGTGAAGAGGGGGAAGAGATTAATGGGGTGATAATTGAGAGGGTCTGTTCTTTCACCAGAATTCCTGTACACTGGTACCAAAGAGGCCAAGGCATTTATTCTAGAGCTTGGAAAGTATGGGGGCTAGCTCAGTTAAACGTTTCTTAATTAGTATAGCAGAGATGAGATCAGGTCCACATGTCTTTGAGGTGTCTAAGTTTTTTATGATATCACGGACATGAGAAGGGGTGATTTTTACATCATCTAATCTGGCTTCAGTCCACAAAGGGAAATTTGGGAGGGAGTTGTTTGTTGGCTCTAAAGTGGAGTTGTAGGCGAATCGCAAGGACAGCTGTTCCATTTTCTCCATTACTGTGCATGTAACCTTCTGGTTGTTGCTCAGTGGAGGAATTATTGATTGTCCTTCATAGGAATTACTGATTGTCTATTATAGATTTTTCAGAAATCACGAGTTCCTATCTTTTGCAATTCTATGAATTCCCTGATTATTTCAGCATACTTTCTTTTGGCTGTCATTATTTCTCTTTTACAATGATTTCTAGCATCTACGAATTTTGCCTATTTGTATTTGATTTATGACATACAAACCAATGGAATGCATGCTGTCTTTGTGCAATGGCAGCTGCAGAATCTGTAATGAACCATGGGAGTGAGTGGGGTTTCTTATAATATTTCCCTGTGGGAACATGTGCTTCAATTCCCGCTTTGCACCATCCAGTTTTCTCATTGGAACACTGTTCAGCAGGAAGAGAGAAGATATCAGATGTGTTCTTTAATGGTTTCCGAGTCAGCCCTGTTGTAGTATCTTGTTGCTTTGAGTAATGATTCCTAACCTTGAAGTTTGGATTTAAATGTGATGTCAATTGATACCTCTAGATGGTCTGCAATTTCAAGTGGACTGTGGGCATTAATCACACAATCCTCAGGTACTGTGGTGAGGAATAGGTCTAGAAGTAAAGCCTGTTAAGGTTCATGATCTGGTAGGCCAGTTGGAAACATTACTGTCTATGTGAAGGAATGGGCTATAGTGAAGCTATAAGTAGAGCATCCAGCTGCATCTGTGTAACCTGAGAAACCAAACCAATTTTTATGGTGGACATTAAAGTCATCAAACACGTATTTGAGCATTACTATCTAAGTAACTAACACAGTGATGAAATTTTAGTTGAAAGCACATAAAAGCTTGGTAATCTGATTCAAGATTTTTCTCTCTAGTTTAAGGGAGGGTGTTATGAATATATATTCCACAAGCCCGTGCATATATCTATCCGAGTCCTTACGGAAAAGAGGGAGGTATCCTGTCATGTTAAAGTACTTAGAGGGAATTGAAGAATGTAAGTTTGTTTCACTTTATGCTAAGATATCCGGAGAGTTTACTAAAAGGTAAGACTCTACATCATCTATATTACCTCTAAGCCCATGGATATTTGTGAAAGCGATCCTCAAGGGTGGAGGCAAATGGGTTTTGTTTGGGTGATTGTCTGGTTTTATTGTGATATTTGTTTGGGTTGTCATTTCATTACGTTTTTGTTTAATGTCAGGTTAGGGGGAGAGTGTTGAGCAAAGTGGGCCTGTGTTGACACCAAGTATACACATGCACTGATCTATTAGTTGAGTCCTGTCTAAAAGGTGAGGAGAAAGCTCACTAGATATAGCAGCAGGTTCCCTTTCGATGCGCGACATGGCACTATAACTATCCTGATATTATACAACTGATGATAGAGCAGCTGGTCTAAGCATTACCAAAGAGTTAGACCTCCTGTATTGTCAGTCGGAAACAGCAGCAAGACAAACTGTCAATCAGTTACCCTCAACCTCTCAGACTAAACAAGTCTAGTGAGCACTCGTAGCATGCAAGCAAACCCAATTTTCTCAGTTTTTGAGAGAAAGAGAGAAATTTAAAATAGGGAATAGGGGAACGGAATTCAATGTCCTAGTTAGGAAAGAAGGCATAGCAGAGGGTGGCTCTGGTGAGTCCCTGGTATTGTACCTCTGGCCTGGTTAATAGACAAAGAAGTATGAAAGCCGGCAATAGGAAGAGTCTATCTACTCCTTAAGCAATTTAGGTTTGCAAACAAGAAACTTGTTTGATTCACCAGTTCCAGGAAGGCTGTCGACCATGACTGAGGAGGCCTCCCTCTCCCAGTTTTATTATCAGAGTTTTCTTTATCTGAGATGGATAGTCTAACAAGATCTACAGGTCCATCACACCGAGAGGGGTAACCATGTGCCTGGTTTTTACACCAGGTATTTCTGCACCCCTACATGGATGAAGATATTGAGTATCTTACTTGAAAGTTTTTCTCTATTCTTCATAAATAAGTGCAGGATTGGAGATAGATTCCCCTCTAACATTTACAAGAAATTTTATCTTTCAAGTACTGTGAGAAAACCAGTCTGCTCTAGCAACTAATTTGTTTTAAAATAAATGAATAGGAGATTAATTACTTGAATATGTAAGAGAATATAAAGCAAAGAAAACAAAAGAAATGGTGGAACTAACTCTACATAAAGAGGTTCCACACAACATGGATATATAAATGCACTTAACTTGGTGTTCTTCGAGTTACCCACATTGCTCTAGCTAAAAAAACAGTGTCTTCACATTGAATGAATTGGGTTGTGTTAAGTTTTCGAATCCTTAGACATCCCAGAAATTTTACCTGCCACAATCCGAATTTAGATTCCGATCCGTAAAAGAAAAAACGGTGGCTGGGCGCATAACCTGTTAAGTTTTGAGACATTGTGTTGAACAAAGATGGTGGCGTAGTTCAGATCAGTAACTAAGATGGCAACCAAGAATCAAATGCTGTCTGTGGCGTAGTTAACCTCTTAAGTTCTGATATATTGTGTTGAACAAAGATGGCGGCGTAGTTCAGATCAGTAACCAAGATGGCGGCGTAGTTCAGATCAGTAACCAAGATAGCAGCCAAGAATTAAATGCGGTCTATGACGTAGTAAACGGCGAACTGATTGAATCCAAAATTCGACAATTTTTATAATAATTTTGGGACGTTTTGATTGGTTGTTTAGCACAGCCGTTGATTATAAAAATGATTGGGGAATCCATTCGTCTCATACCCCCATCACAAGTCAAAAACATTCTACAGGTTGCGAAGATTAGCGTTTATTTGAGAGTGGAGGGAGGGAGGATCTGCTTTAAGAGCTAAATGTGTGCTTTTATTTTAATATTTCCGTCTTTTATTTAATTGAAACGGTATAATTTTCGATTTCTATATTAATAATTTAAAACATACAAACTCATTTACCAAAGGTGATAAATGCTAGAAAAGAGATGCGTATTTCCAATTTTTTCTATTGTGTCTATACATATATTGCTAACGATTACTAATATATTACAAACAAATGACATGCGAGACAAATCTGGGAAAATAAAGTTTCAAGCAGGTAGATAGCACGGAATATAGAAATGAATTAAAATAATACAATAAAATAAATTAATTTTTTAGCAATATCTATTTAAAAGGCAAATTAAGGGATGGTTAACATTTTAAATAGATTTAAAGCTTTTCTTTTTAATGCAAGGCCCCCTTACAAAAGTTCATTATCATCGTATGTTATTGTATAACATGGGAAGTAGACTCGCCAGTTAAAATCAATTCAGATAAGAATGGAAGTTTGGAAATATGGTTACAAAGTACACTATAAATACATTTAAAAACACAAACTAAGTTTACAGAATCAGTTAAAATAACAAAGGGATAAAAAAAATTACAATTAAATTTTTTTATTATGCTATCAGTTCAAAAGGGACTACAATATTTCAGGATATGGAAACCATGGCATTTTGAGGCCAAACGCTTCTCATCAGAAAAGGGGAGTAAAGACACATTATACAGAGAAGACATTTTTTAAAAGATAATATTGCCTTTATGGAAAGAGGATCAAAGGAAAAACAAGAAGTTCTACTATGACTAAAACCGATTCCAGGATTGCCAGCAATCACTGTAAGAGTAATAAAGAATGCGAGAGAGTTGTATGCTCAATCCGTTTAGTCCAAAGTAGCTGAGCAGTGGCTTGGTTGCCACTAGTTTTGGCAAATAACAAACAGAATCATCTGCTCTATCCCAACCATCATCAATGGACCTGAGGTAATCTTGTCGGCATCAGACAAAGCCAAACTCTTTGGCAAGAACTTTACAACTAATTATACTCTATGTGACCAAGGCCGTCAACCCACCCTGTATTTCCTCTTTTATCAGAAAACATGCTATGCGACATACACATATCTATGCATGCTGTTGACAAGCTAATCAAAAACCTTGATTCAAGTAAAGCAACTGGCTTTGATGGCATTCCAATTATAGACCTAGTTCCCATACTTACAAAGCTGTTTAAGCGTTGTCTTAAAGAGAATTGCTTCACATCCTTGAAAACCTCATCAGTATGCCCTGTATTTAAGAATTCAGGTGATCGGTCATCTTCCTCTCAGTACAGACCTATAAGTCTCCTGTGCATCATGAGAAAGTTGCTGGAATATCTGTTAAATGGAGAAGTAGATAACCACCTCAGAAAAAAAATAACCTTCTTAGTGACATGCAATATGGTTTCTAGGGCAATTGCTCTTGACATATCAAAGACCTTTGATAAGGTATGGCATAAAGGCCTACTTCACAAGATCTCCAGCTACAGTATAACTGGAAATGTCTTCTCAATTATTAAATCATTTCTCTCTGATAGGCTCATAAGAATAGTGGTTAATGGGCAGAAATCAGAAGCTCACAGTATTGATGCTGGAGTCTCTCAGCAACCCATCTTGGGCCCAACTTTCTTCCTGATCTATATCAAAGATCTTCCAAATCACATCCTTAGATCATTCGTAGACATTTATGCTGATGACATTACGATCTATGGCAACATATCAAAGGCCGTAAATGACCAAGTTCTCTCTGATTCTCTCTCCTCTGATCTTGAGCATGTGGTACAATGGGGAAACAAGTGCCTGATTACTTTTAATGCATCTAAAACCAAGCTTCCATCTTTATATTATCGACGCTCTGATCCCCATCTGGCATCAATCGAAATGAATGGCTCTCCTCTTGTGGAGGCTCCATGTTTCGACAAGATTGTATAATCAATCCATTATATTATCATTTTCAGTCCCCCACCCCTAATTTCTGGCTCCCATCTTATCTCGCAATTACTTATAACGTCACCAACTAACTTCGGAAGAACCCCCCCCATCCGATTTTGTTTTATAGCATAAGTTGCTTAAAACGTGATTAGTTAAAGTTCAGAATAAAATCACGCTTTCTCTTAACGGTTAATTTAAAAAAAAAAAAAAATCTTCTGAACGCTATTAAAAGTTAAATTCTTCACTAGTTTGGAGACGGAATGCGTTGTTGTGATAAGTGATTTTTTTCTCTACTAATTCGCACTTTTTATTTTAAGATTCAAATATTAATAACTACATTTTATTTCAGTATTTAATTTATGTATTTCTGTTGTATTAAATGCTAGCTTCTTTTTTTTTTTTTTTTTTTTTTTTCTCTCGTCCATAAATGTTTATTTATCTACCGAGTTGATTGCAAAAATAGATTACCTAATTGTACTCATTTTTAGTTCGTGGGAGGGGAATCTATAACCATACTTTCCCTTAAACAGGTCCGTTGGACTTTTATTAAGTACAATACTTAATAGTTATTTTTTATTTATTTATTTATTTATTTTTATTTTTTAATGGAGAGTAGAAAACGCATTGTGGATGCGTTATCGGCAGCTCCTGTTACTCTCGCTTCTTCTTATTTGTCCCTCAGTCCTCATTTTTTAATGAGTGATTTTTCTGACAAAGGGAGAAGAAAAAGCTGTTTTCTAGGTTGGCAGTATTTTGCGCGAACAGTTGGCAGAGATGGCGGAAATTTTCTGTTTCTATGTCTATCCTTGTAGCCATGTCACTAGTAAGGGTGCTGGAGGTAAACGTTTTGTCTGGGCTGACGTTATCCGCCTGATAGTCAGGGACCCGAACCTTGGATTAACCACGAAGGAGGCTGTCCTATCAGCAGGTGCAAAGTACTGGGGCTGCTGTATTGCCATTTGGTGAATGGAATCTGGACCATGCAGTAGCTTCTGGTGGGGCCTCTCGATGCCATACTAGTGGGTAATTGTTACGGCTTTACCTTATCATGTGGTACAAAAAAAAAAAAAATTCTTCGTTTCTTTTTCTCTCTTAGTTTCCCCTCTCTGTCCTGCTCTAAGTAAATCTGTCGACCTAGTCCACAAATTCCAAAATTTCATCATGACAAGTTTCAAGAAAAAATACACGATTAAACCCGGTTCTCCAACTTCCAACGTAGACCCCTACTACCATGTCTCCTTCTCCAACATCAGGGGTCTACGTTCTAACCTTCCAGAGGTTGAAACCCAATTACATGAGACTAAACCAGACCTTTTATTTTTAAGTGAAACTGGCATTGGACAGGCTATTTCCCTAGATGAGTTTGCAATTACAGGATACTCTAACTTAACTTCTAAATCTGACCCCCAAGATCGCCATGGGCATGGAATATGTGCCTATATTAAAGATAGCTTTCCATGTGGGAGGGACATCTCCAGGGAAGATCCTAACTTACCCTATATGTGCTTCCGGGTTGCTTTAGCTCACACTACTGCATTTATATTTACTCTCTATCGCCCCCACAACAGCGGAGTTACTATCTTTCAAAGCATATCTGAGAAAATTGACCAAGTCCTTTCTACTTATCCTTCAGCTAACATTCACGTATGTGGAGACTTCAATGTTCACAACGTCGAATGGTTGACCCACTCTAACAAGACCGATGATGAGGGGAGGTTCTGTCATGATTTCTCCATTGCCTATGACCTCACTCAGATTGTTCAGGAACCTACCCATGTGCCCGATAATGACGGCCAGTATGCGAGCCTACAAGAGACCTTTTTCTCACAACTTGCCCTGAACTATGTTCAGTTTCTGTTCTGTCGCCTCTTGGATCTTCCGACCACTCTGTTGTATCAATTAAGATAAAAATGAAATGTAATAAGTCCCCAGACGTACCACTTCATCGTACAGTATATCGATACACTAAGGCTGACTGGGATAGCTTCCGTACATTTATATCTGATCTACCTCTGCATTCCATGTTTAAAAAGGATGTGTCCTCTATAGTATTAGACCTAACTGAATGGTTAATTGTAGGTATTGACCATTTCATGCCCTCTAAAAAGTTTCAGCAAAAACCTAACAGCCAGCCATGGTTCTCTCCAGAATGTGCTGCTGCCATTGCGCACAGAAATCACTTTTTCCACTGCTTCAAACGTAATAGATGTATGGAAACTAAAGCCGTTTTCAGGACTGCCAGCAACCATTGTAAGAAAGTAATAAGGAACGCAAGAGAGTTGTATGCTCAATCTGTTAAGTCCAAAGTAGCTGAGCAGCGGCTTGGTTCCCACCAGTTTTGGCAAATAGCAAACAGAATCCTGAACAGAAGCGTGTGCTCCATCCCAACTATTATCAATGGACCTGAGGTAATCTCGTCAGCATCAGACAAAGCCAAACTCTTTGTCAAGAACTTTGCAGCTAATTCTACCCTTTGCGACCAAGACCGCCAACCCCCAATATTTCCTCCTGTATCAGAAAACACGCTATGTGATATATGTATATCTGTACGTGATGTTGCCAAGCTAATCAAAAACCTTGATTCCAGTAAAGCAACTGGCCCTGATGGTATTCCAATTATAGTACTCAAAAAACTTCAACCTGAACTAGCGCCCATACTTACAAAACTGTTTAAACGTTGTCTTAAGGAGAATAGTTTCCCATCTCCCTGGAAAATCTCATCAGTATGCCTTGTATTTAAGAATTCAGGTGATCGCTCATCCCCCTCTCAGTACAGGCCAATAAGTCTCCTGTGCATCATTTGTAGACATTTATGCTGACGACACTACCATTTATGGTACCACATCTAAGACAGTAAACGAGCAAGTACTCTCCAATTCTCTCTCCTCTGATCTTGAGCATGTAGTACAATGGGGAAAGGAGTGGCTGGTTACTTTTAATGCATCTAAAACCAAGCTTCTCTCTTTACATCATCAACATTTTAATCCACATTTGTCATCAATTGAAATGAATGGCTCTCGTCTTCAGGAGGCCTCAAGTTTTGACAAGCTTCTGGGCTTGACCATTACTCCTGATCTTAAATGGAACACGTATATCAAATCTGTTGCCAAGGCCGCTGGAAAAATGGTGGGATCTTTCTATCGATCCAGTAGATATCTCACTGCTGATGCTATTCTCTATCTATATAAGAGCCAGGTACGTCCAAGGATGGAATACTGTTGCCACATCTGGGCAGGAGCTGCTAGAAAGGACTTGTCCTGCCTTGATAGAGTTCAAAATAGACTTCGTAGCCTCGTAGGAGATGTCCTTTTCTCCTCCTTACAACCTCTATCTCACAGAAGAGATGTTGCGAGTTTGTCTCTGATGTATCGTTATTTTCATGGAAAGTGTTCAACTGAGCTTCAATCTATGGTCCCCCCTCGCCAAACTTTCACAAGAAACACTCGTCTAGCTGTAAACACTATCAATAATTTCCCCCACTCTTTATCTGTGCCTAAACCTAAACATAGATTCCATGAACAAAGCTTCTGCACGCCTGTGGAATTGTCTTCCGTTTTCCTGCTTTCCGGCTGACTACAATATGGTTGTGTTCAAGTCTAAGGTAAATAAGTTCTTGATGAGCCGTTCCATATAAGTTATTAAATTTACCAAATTTTCATTACTAATGATTACTATATTGACCAACTTCTACTGTACACTCTTTAACCCTTATCCTTGAGTGGCCTCTGGGCCTTGATAATGTGGTGATGCCTTTGTAAAATAAAAAAAAAAAAGCTCCTGGGCTGGAAAAATGGTGGGATCCTTCTAGCGCTCTATTAAATATCTCACTACTGATGCAGTCTCTACATAAGAGCCAGGTACTATTAAAGATGGAGTACAGTTGCCACATCTGGACAGGAGCTGCTAGAAAACTCTTATCCTGCCTCAACAAAGTTCAAAATAGCTTAGTAATCTAGTGCAACCTCTTTCCAACAGAAGAGACATTGCGAGCATGTCTCTGCTTTATCACTATTTTCATGGCAGGTACTCGTCTGAGCTCCAATCCATGGTCCTCCTCGCCAGACTTTCATGAAAATCACTCGTCTAGCTGAAACCACTATCAATAATTTCCCCCAATCTTTCTCTGTGGCTAAAACTAAATGTAGATTCCATGAACAAAGCTTCTTTCTTAGAACTGCATGCCTGTGGAACTCTTTCATTTGCCTGCTTTTCAGCTGACGACAATTTGGTCATATTCAAATCCAACATAAACAAATTCTTGATGAGCCGTCCCCTTAAGTAATCCAATTTACCAAATTTCTACTAACGGTTACTACGATATTGTCCTATTGACTTCTGTACACTCATTAACCATTATCCTTGAGTGACCTTTGAGCCTTAATAAGTAGTGACTCATATGTAAACAAAAGGAAAAGCTATAAAGGGCTATAGTGCTATAGGTTTCTTCTTATTGATTTATGCCCATTATTTGGGGGGGGGGAATAAGATTGTAATTCTGGATCAGTCCTGGACTAATCCAATTGCCTTTGATTCAGGAACTGGATAACTTTCAGATTACAATCCATTTGTAATTTACACATACCACTCAAAGATAGAACTTTCATTGATCCTATGTGACGTCACAACCAAAATGAAAACAGCTGCCCAGACAGAATTTGCAGTGATCCGATAGACTGAAGCATCTTGATGAAGTAGAAGCATTGCAGTACAGTACAGATTATGATCTATCTCCAAAAATAAATGCAAAACCATACAATAACTGCTAAGTTGTGCAAACCACTGCTTAGAAAGCAATTAAGTTATTGCTTATTCACCAAACCTGTTTTCTTGCTCTTATTTACTTATACTGCTTCCCTCTTTTTGGAAATCATAATTTCTCATTCTATGACTAAGTGTAATGTTTAAATATAAGGCCTATACTAGTCACATGTATATTGTTACTGATGTATCTTACTAAAATAACTGGCACCAATGTTATTTCTAAATACCTGTTTTAAAGGGAAAATACTTTGCCTCCAAGACGCCTGCCTGTCTGTTTTGCATGATAAACATTAAAAATCACATACTTTGCACGTACCTTGGGAGGTGAATTTAGCTTCCTATCCTAAACTTTAGTAGGTTGACCTTTTCAAAATCGATAAATACTAAACATCTATAGATTTCTATTGCTAAGGCATGCATTACCTTAACCTATATTTATACTCTATAGAATATCTATAAAATAGATAATTAATAGCCACAATTTGTGCCCAGATTATAAGTGATCTAAATTAACTAGCAACTATGTCTTTCTTTCACTTAGATGGGATAAAGTACTGGTGATTATCTTTACATGATAACTAACACTTAAAGCACATTTCGAAACGCACCCTAACCCTTATACTATGATTTTCCAATTAGTCACTAATCCACAAACCATATTTGATCTTTTCTTTACCCTAGTAGAGATTAACCTTTAATGTACACCCCATACACATACATACCTCCTTTCAAAACATAACCCCATCTTCCAATCTTAATCCTATTTTGAGGAGTGTAACTTCAAAGCAGATACTAATTCTTTGATACTAATGCTATTAATCCTAACTATCCATGCGGGAGCATAGAAATACCTGACTTTGAAACCCTCTTGGTGCTGATGGACCAGTAGATCTGGTCAGGTTATCCATCTAGGAGAAGGAAAACTCCAATTTGTAAACCTGTGCCACTGACCTTATACATCTTGGCACCAAACGGGGGAGGGAAGCCTCCTCAGTTTTGGACGACAACCTCCCTAGAGCTGATGACTTGATCCAATCACTGGTTGGCAACCTAAACTGTATATACCTGGATATCTTGGGGGTGCTTGTTTACCATATATGCTAACATGATTGGACTGGGCCACTCTTGACGGACAGGTTTGAGGGTACCTATCTGACAGTTGCTGATTGCTGTTTCGGACTGACAGTACAGAAGCCCTAACTATTTTGTAGCACTTAGAGAAGCTGTTCCATCATCAGTTGTATAATATCTAAATGTTTGTAGTGCCATGTAACGCATGGAAAGGGATCCTGCACTCATCTCCGGTGGGCATTTCTGAGGATACATTCCTGCAGATGAGGAGACAGCTGATGGACTACTTGTGATCCATGATGGTGGCTATGCACATTGTTTTTTTTTTTTGTTTTTTTTACAAAGGAATCACCACTTATCAAGGCCCAGGGGCCACTCGAGGATAAGGGTTAAAGAGTGTACAGTGGTCAAAAGGACATTATCATAGTAATCATTAGAAGTATAAATTTGGTTAATTGGATTACTTAAAGAGAACGGCTCATCAAGAACTTGTTTACATTGGCCTTGAAGACAGCCATATTATAGTCAGCTGGAAAGCAGGTAAACGGAAGAGAGTTCCACAGGTGTGCAGTTCTAAGAAACAAGATTTGTTCATGGAATCTACGTTTAGGTTTAGGCACAGATAAGGAGTGGGGAAAATTATTAATAGTGTTTACAGCCAAACGAGTGTTTCTCATGAATGCTTGGCTAGGGCGGACCATAGATTGGAGCTCAGACAAGCACTTGCCATGAAAATAACGAAAAACAGAGACAGGCTCGCAACGTTTTGCCTAGCACCTCACCCTAGATCTGAAGCTACAAAATAAAATTTCTCGGATATCTTAGCACTAAGTGAAACTAACTTACACTCCTCCATCCCCTCTAACATCTTTAACATATCTGATTATCTTCCACTTTGTCATAAAGACTCTGACAGGCATGGACTTGGAGTCTATATTTGTAACACCTCCCCATGTCTAGGGAATCTTAACTAGAATCAGGTGACTAGGCTTTCATGTGCTTTAAACTAACTTTACAACATAGCGTTAGCTACCTGTATTTTCTTTATCACTCTCCATAAACCCAGGACTGTACTATAATCAATCATGTCTGTGACAGCATAGATGTAGCACTCTCTTTTGACACTAGCGCCCAAATACATGTATTTGGTTACTTTAAGGCCCACCATAGAAATTGGCTTGGCTTCTGTAACTACACTGACACAGCTGGTAGTGTCATCCATAATTTTTCTATATCCCATTCCTTGACACAGACAGTAACATTCCTGACACGTCTCCCAGATTGTCAGGACCAGCAGTATGCAAATGAGACTACTGAATGGTTCAAAGCAGTAATTGAAGCACATGTTCCTACACGGAAGTTCTATAGCGAACCCCACTCTCCCCAATGGTTTACTTCTACTTGCACAACTGCCATTGCTCAAAGGCAACATGCATACTGTAGATTTATCCAGCATAATTCTTGTACAAATAGACAAAGTATATAGAAGATAGTAGTAATTGTAAGAAAGAAGTAGCGATAGTTAAGAGTGAATGTACTGAAACCACCAGGAAATGCAGTGAAGCGCAGAAATTAGGAACTCATGATTTCTGGAAAATCTACAATAGTGTAGTAAATAATGGGCAATCAATAATTCCCCCACTATTCAACAATCATGAGGTTGTTTGCACAGCAACTAAGAAAGCTAACATGCTTGCATGTCATTTTGCCTCAAACTCTACCTTGGACCCAGCAAACCATTACCTCCTTGATTTTCTTCTGGACAGAAACCACACTAGACTATTTGAAAATCAGCCCTTCTCAAATACATGATATCAAAAAAAATGTAGACCCTTCAAATGCATATGGACTTGAGCTCAGCCTGGCTGTACTATAAAAAAATGCTCCAGTTCTCTCTGAATTCTTTAACAAATGTCATAATGAATCTTGCTTTCCTGACAGCTGGAAAACTGTTTCTGTAGTACCATTTTACAAAATCTCTGGCGAAAGAACTGACCAATTAAATTATTGCACAGTTAGCCTCCTCCCGCTTTTCGCCGAAATATTTGGGTCTTTAATTAATCAAGCTCTAGTCCACCACCTTACAATTGCTAAACTTCTGCTTGACCATTAATATGGATTTAGGCAAGCTCGTTCCACTGCAAACAACCTAACTGTAATCTCTAAACATATATACCAAGCACTGGATAAGACAAAGGAGGAGAGAGCAGTATATATATCTAAGGCTTTTTACAGGGTATGGCACGGTGGTCTTCTCATGAAAATAAAATCCCATGGTATTACTGGACGAATGATTAACATAATTAAATCCTTAAATGAGAGAAAACTCCAGGTTGTCATCGATGGGCGTACAACTAAAAAATATGATATAAATGCGAGAGTACCTCAGGAATCGATCCTTGGTCCTTTATTACTTCTGATAAATGATTTACCTGATTAAATTGTCTCTGACATGGGCATATTTGCCAATGACACCACACTCTAGTGCAGGCATGTGGGGAAAATTATGAGCACATATCGAAGGCAATGGCGGAAACCCTAGAGGAAGACCATCAGTCTGTAGTGGAATGGGGTAAAAAAAATGGATGGTAACGTTTAAAGCTGCAGAGACAAAGCTTGTTTCCTTTAATAATTACATGAAACCTTACCAACCACCAATAGCTTTGGCTAAAGATACATTACCTGAAAGTACTTTGTTCCAACGAAATTTATATATATATATATATATTTATATATATATATATATATATTTATATATATATATATATTTATATATATATATCACCATTGAATACAACAGAAAAAAAAATTACTGTTGTTTAGAGTTAAAATTTGTGTGAAAAAGAAAAAACAAACAACAAAAAAGAACTTTATTTCTTTTGTTTGCATTTAATTTTACTCTATATAAAAAAAAAAAATCTCGCATTGTTCTTGGCTTTTAATTTTACCTTATAATATATATTTATATATATATTTATA
>NC_136500.1:121815701-121823201 GCF_053919585.1 Euprymna scolopes | reverse complement strand
TATTCATTATTTTGTTCCTCGTGTAAAAGATTTCATTATTATTTGGATTAGTCGATCTACTGTTTACATCCAAGATGAGTACAGTAATCCAAATAATCCAAATAAAAAAAAAATGCAAAACTGAATATTTCACATAAACAATTCAAAAAGGATGAAATTGAACAAATAGCGAAGTCAATCAAATAAAAAACTAGATTTGAACCAACAAGAGACAAAACAATAGTCACATGATTACATTATGAAACTTGCGACTTACAGATTCGATTCCGTTAACTTTACGATGACCTTAACTTATAATGGACCAAGTAAAGAATAGATACCCTATAGCAGACGACGCCGCCTGGCGGTGACCTACGCACAATTCAACTAACACCGGTGATTCGACCTTGACATTGGCACAAGCACATGGTGTCGGTTGTTTGTAAACACGTCAAATAGCAAACATGCTCGAATATTCGGCAGCAACTTTTTTTTTTTTTAATATATTTACAAAACTTTTGAAGATTTAAAAGAAAAAATATATATTTATAAAACATTTTTTTTAAAGTAAGTAACAAAACGAACGTATTTAAATAAAAGATTTTTATGTACCGTGTTTTTTTGGGGGGGTGGGGGTTCTGTGTGAGTTTTTAAGACAATTCAATATTTATTTAATTATTTTTTAAAACATTAACTTCAGCGACAATTAATATATTTTTAAAATAATATTTTTAAATATTAAATTTTGACGAATATTCACGAGCAAGATGTTTTTTTAATAAAAGATATTTAAATAAATGGGTGTCTGTCTTTCTGAGTGCGTTTTTAATATAAACTTTTTAATAAACCTTAGAATAATAATTATAATGTTTCGCGGGTTTTTGCACCAAAGATTGATTTTTATGTAAAGTGTTTTTTAATTCTTTTTTCTGTGTGTGTTTTTAATACAATTCAATATTTATTTAATTATTCTTTAAAACATTAACTTTACCGACAATTAATATATTTTTAAAATAATATTTTTAAATATTGAATTTTGATTTAATCTCATTGTGCTGACAGAAAAGAACTCTCTAACTTTTAACTTCCGTTTCTACTTCCTTGAGTTTTTCCTTCTTTTCTCTTCCTTTCCTTGAAGTAACAGGTCTCGTTCCCCGGGTCTGTTCTTAGTAAAATAAAGCTTATTTAAAGTTCACTCCGTATCGAAGTTTTTTCATTACAATTTATTTTACTAAGAACAACTAAAACACAAACAATGAAGAAGTTCCTGAAACCTGAACGGCTGGATTTGGATCCCACAAAAATGGACGCTGCCGACACGTGGATACACTGGAAGCAGCCGTTCACGATATTCCTAGAAGTGGTAAACGGTCCCCCCCCCCTTACGGACGAGTCGAAATTAAACCTGTTGAGCAACTTGGTGTCTCCGACAATATATAAATATATCTCGGACATCAACGACTATCGGACAGCCATGAACGCCCTCGAGGAGGTTTTTGTTCAACCCATAAACGTCATCTTCTGTCGGCATTTATTGGCTAATCATTGACAATGGACAAATGAAAGTGTGGACCAGTATCTACAGTCATTGAAAGAACTTGCCAAGGACTGTGGATTCCAGGCCGTGATGGCAATACAGGCGAGGGACGAATACATAAGGGATGCGTTCATAAACGGGACTTCATCATTCCACATAAGACAAAAACTTTTAGAAAACAAGAGACTCGACTTACACACAGCGTATGCCCAAGCGCTCACGTTGGAGTCCGCTCAAAAACAGCTATCTCCTTACGCCCAGTCAGACTCTTTGACTGCATCCATATCTGCTGCTAAAAATGAAGAGGACAAGAACAACAAGACTGAGCATGAGGAGCAACCCACAGCAGCGGCACTCCCGGGCAGAAATGCTTCTTCTGTGGAAAACCAAAGCATAACAGGGCGAGTTGTGCCGCCAGAAACTCGATATGCAAAAACTGCAAGAAGAAGGGGCATTTCGCACGTGTCTGTAGATCTCCAACGGTGGCTGCTACGAATTACGGTGAGTCTCTTCTTGCTTCTTCGGTTCCTTGTTTTAATTCCTCAAAAAGCCTATCTCGTTCGTCCTTATGGGGAAAAATCAGAGGTGAACCTATGAGTATACTTGTCAATACCAGGAGCTCCGAAAATTTCATCCACCCTGATAAAGTTAAGAAGCTCGGGTTAGCAGTCTTGCCAAGTTCAGAGAGAATCTTAATGGCTAGTAGTTCTCATACATCTACTACTCTTGGACATTGTGTTGTATCTCTCAGTCTGAAAGGAAGGATGTACAATAATATCAAACTGTCGATTATGGCAGACTTATGCAGTGACATTATTCTCGGGCATAAATTTTTAAACCGACATTCGTCAGTAGAAATACCTTTCGGAGAACCCATCCCCCTTTCTCTGTTTGTGGGCTAACCGCCATTACAAATGTTCCTTACCCCTCTCTCTTTACAAACTTAACCACCGACTGTCGCCCAATAGCCGTTAAATCCTGGAGACATACCCTACCTGATGCCGAATTGATTAAATCAGAAATAACTCGTATACTAAATGAAGGTATTATAGAACCCTCTCAATCTCCGTGGCGAGCTCAAGCTCTTGTAGTGTCTCCTGAGAATCATAAGAAGAGGCTTGTTGTAGATTACTCCCAAACGATAAATCGTTTCACTCTCCTAGACGCTTATCCTCTTCCTCGAATGGCGAATATGGTAAAT
Organism: Euprymna scolopes; assembly: GCF_053919585.1. Classification (NCBI taxonomy): domain Eukaryota; kingdom Metazoa; phylum Mollusca; class Cephalopoda; order Sepiida; family Sepiolidae; genus Euprymna; species Euprymna scolopes. The sequence continues at coordinate 121,820,484 of NC_136500.1, read as the reverse complement.
GAGATTGCCACTTACCAAATGTTTAGCACTCTTGATTTAACCAATGCCTATCATCAAGTTGCGATCAAACCGGGAGAACGAAAGTATACCGCCTTCGAAGCTTTTGGATCCCTCTACCAGTTTCGTTGGATTCCGTTCAGAGTAACCAATGAAGTAGCCAGTTTCCAACGAGTCATCGCTGATATCATCAAACGAGAGGACCTCTGAGGAACCTTCGCCTACATCGACAACATTACAGTTTGTGGAGAAAATCAGGCCGAGCATGATACCAATTTACTAAGCTTTATGAAGGCAGTGGCGAAGTATGGACTAACCCTGAACGAAAACAAGTGTCACTACTCTCTTGCTTCTGTAGACCTGCTTGGGTACACTATAAGCAAAGGTTCAGTAAATCCAGACTCTGACAGGCTCAAAGGTTTGATGGACTTGCCTGTTCCTCCAGACCTTCCTTCTCTTCGTCGAGCGATGGGAATGTTTTCTCATTATTCAAAATGGATATCCAACTTCTCTGAGAAATTGCACCCCCTTACCAAAGTTACCAAGTTTTCTCTCATTAAGGAACAAACCGACTCCTTTAGAGAACTGAAGAAAGAAATTGCAAAATCATCCCTAGTAGCTATAGACTCTTTTCTTCCCCTTGAGGTAGAAACCGATGCTTCAGAGCATGCTATTGCTGCCTCCCTAACCCAGAACTCTCGACCAGTGGCCTTCTTTTCAAGAACTTTAACCTCTGCTGAGCAGAAGCATTCTGCGGTTGAAAAGGAGGCCTATGCAATTGTAGAAGCGATCCGAAAATGGCAACATTTACTGCTGGGGAAGCATTTCAAATTGATCACTGACCAAAAATCGGTCTCTTTTATGTTCGACCCCAAGGGAAAGAGATTACAAGATGGAAGCTGGAGCTTGCCTGTTTTAGCTACGATATCACTTATTGTCTAGGGAAACAGAATGCCGCTGCAGACACTTTGTCTCGAATTTGTTCTTCTACCACCTCTGCTGACAAATGATACTTTTTGCACACAGATTTATGCCATCTGGGGGTAACCAGGATGGTACACTTCGTCAGAACCAAAAATCTCCCATACTCTGTGGAAGATGTGAGAGCAGTTACAAAAGCAGGTCGGGTCTGCTCCGAAATAAAACCCATGTTTCTCAAGATGGCTCCTCAGACTCTCGTAAAGGCAAGTCAGCCTTTTGAGAAACTAAGTGTGGATTTCAAAGGACCGTTACCTTAAATTCCCACAACAGATACATACCGACTGTCATTGATGAATACTCGTGCTTTCCTTTCGCTTTCCCCTGTGCCGATGTTTCGGCTGCTACTGTCTGGAAACACTTAATTAACTTATTCTCCATATTTGGAAACCCTTCTTTTATACATTCTGATCGCGGAACTGCTTTCATGTCAGAGGAACTAAAGGAGTTCTTGCTTTCTCGAGGCATTGCTACTAGCCGAACAACTGCTTTCAACCCTCAAGGTAACAGACAAGTGGAAAGATATAACGGTATCATCTGGCTGACGGTAAGTCTGGCGCTGCAGTCGAGAAACCTTCACGTTACAAATTGGGAAAGAGTACTAGATGTAGCCCTCCACAGCATTCGCTCACTGCTTTCCACCTCCACTAATTGTACTCCCCATGAACGCCTCTTCAATTTCCAAAGGAAATCGGCCTCTGGAGATTCTATGCTCACCTGGCTTACAAATGCTAAGTCTGTCCTTTTAAAGCGGCATGTGCGTGGAAGCAAATATGAGCCCCTGGTCGAGACCGTAGATCTACTTAAAGTCAATCCGAACTATGCTCATGTTCGTTTTGATAATGGATGAGAGACGACAGCATCCTTACGCCACTTATCGCCATTGGGTGATAGGCTGAGCAGCTTGGAGGCAGAATCATATCCGGAGATTGAGAACCAACAGCTGCAGAATGCACCTCTGGAATCTAACCTTTCAGATCCTCAGCCTAGCGGGATCGAAAACTCCATCCTAGAGGATTCGGTTCCTACTCCCCCCTCTTCGATGATCGACGAAAAAGATCATCAGAGGAAGACAAGGTGCTGGGTCTTCGACGCTCTACCAGAGTCCGCCTCAGCCCTCCATATTTAGCTGAAAACTATCAGCTTTAAACTTCTGTTTCTTTTCTCTTTTTTTCAGCCTAAACAGACCCCCCCCCTTTGCTGAGATTCCTTGAAGCCTTGTGCCCCCTGAAAGTCATGCGGCCTCAAATTTCACTGAGCGTCGGAGAATGTGCTGACAGATAAGAACTCTCTAACTTCTTTTAACTTCCGTTTCTACTCTCCAGAAGTGAGTTACTTCCCTTGAGTTTTTCTTTCTTTTCTCTTCCTTTCCTTGAAGTAACAGGTCTCGTTCCCCGGGTCTGGTCTTAGTAAAATAAAGCTTCTTAAAGTTCATTCCGTATCGAAGTTTTTCATTACACTCATGATACCCTCACGTGATCAATGTAATAAATGACAAAAAAATCCAAAAGTCGAAGAAGCCAAAATTTTACGAGGTATTAAAAGAAATTAATATTTGGACCATTTTGTTTTAAATACTGTAACAAATGGATAAAGCCATTTTCAAAGATGTGTCCGTTGATTTCTAGAGACCATCTATCCATAATTGAATGGATAAAACAGCATTCCCTACTTGCAAATGAAATGAATTATGAATTCTGTAATGTTCGTATGAATTGGATGAAACATTCAATGATATTGGATAAATATGTTTGGAAATGCCAAAATAAAATGTGTCAAAAATATAAAAACAGAACATCTATACGATACAAGTCATCTTTTTTTTAATCTAAGTTATCCTTACAGGCATGGATATTTTTTTAATTTTTTATACATGGGGATCAGCACTTATCAAGGCCCATAAGCCACTCGAGGATAAGGGTTATTTTGTGTACAATAATCGATGGGATAATATCGTAGTAATAGTTTGTATTGGAGATTTGATAAAGCATCTTACTTAAGGGGGCGATTAATCAGGAATTTGTTTATGTTGGACTTGAAGACGTCCAAGTTGTAGTCAGGTGGGAAACAGGCAAACGGAAGAGAATTCCACAGGCGTGCACTTCTCAGAAAAAAGCTATGTTCATGGAATCTATGTTTTGATTTAGGCACAGATAAAGAGTGGGGGAAATTACTGACAGTAGTTTTAGCTAGACGGGTGTTTATCATGAAGGATTGGTGAGGGGGGACCAGAGATTGGAGCTCGGACGAGCACTTGCCATGGAAATAACAATAAAACAAAAGCAGGCTCGCAATGTCTCTTCTGTGAGAGAGAGGTTGCAGGGAAGAGAAGAGAGCATCCCCCACTAAGCCACAAAGTCTATTTCGTACTTTGTCCAAGCAGGATAGGTTGTATTTTGAAGCTCCAGCCCAGATGTGGCAGCAGTACTCCATCTTTGGACGTACTTGGCTTTTATAGAGATAGAGAATTGCATCAGTAGTTAGATATCTTCTGGAGTGGTAGAAGGATCCTACCATTTTCCCAGCAGCCCAGGCAACAGACTTGATATATGCGTTCCATTACAGATCAGGAGTCAAGGTCAAACCCAGGAGCTTGTCAAAAATGAAGCCTCCCCAACACGAGAGCCATCCATTTAAATTGATGCTAGATGAGGAACAGAGCGTTGGTGATGTAAAGTTAGAAGCTTGGTTTTAGATGAATTAAAAGTGACCAGCCATCTCTTCCCCCACTGAATGACGCGCTCAAGATCAGAGGAGAGGGAATCAAAGAGAGCTTTGTCATTTATGGCCTTTGATGTGTGGCCGTAGATAGTCGTGTCATCAGTATAGATGTCAACGAATGAATTTAGTATGTGTTTTGGGAGATCATTGATGTAGATCAGAAAGAGAGTTGGGCCCAGGATGGACCCCTGGGGGACTCCAGCATTAATACTCAGATTTCTGCCCATCAACCACTACTCTTATGAACCTATCAGAGAGAAATGATTTAATTATTGAGAAAACATTTCCAGTTATACTGTAGCTGGAAATCTTGTGAAGTAGGCCCTTATGCCATAGCTTATCGAAGGCCTTTGATATGTCAAGAGCAATTGCCCTAGGAAGGAAGCCTTTGTCGAGAGATTCACTAATCCTATGGGATATAACTGTTAGCACATCAGCTGTAGATCTAGCAGGACGGAAATCATATTGCATGTCACTAAGGAAGTTATTTCTGCTGAGGTGGTTGACTACTTCTTTATTTAATATAGATTCCATGACACACAAGAGACTTATTGGTCTGTACTGAGAGGGGGATGATTTATCACCTGAGTTCTTAAATACAGGGCATACTGACGAGGTTAAGCCGAAGAAAAAAAATGGCATGATGCAACTGAATATTTCGAAACCGACGGCCAATGACATATATGCTGCATTTCGAGCAATATGTGTGAAATATTTTATCGATAATCCCATAAGACTTGGTGGGCCTGGAACAATCGTCCAGATAGATGAATCGTGTTTTTCCCACAAACCAAAGCATCATCGTGGAAGAGCTACTCACAAGCCATTCCTGGTATTTGGCTTGGTTGATACAAGCAGTAAGCCTCCAGTAGGATACATGGAGATAGTCGAAAAAGGGAATAAAGAAACCTTATTACCCAAAATAAAAAAAACATTGTTTTACCAGGAACGACCATTCATAGCGATAAATGGAAAGCATAAAATACGATAGAGACTGATTTGGGATTTCCCCATTACACTGTAAACCATTCACAACATTTTGTGAACCCAAACAACCAAGTCCATACACAGACAATAGAAATCTATT
>NC_136500.1:121755701-121810701 GCF_053919585.1 Euprymna scolopes | reverse complement strand
AAAATTTCACATTGAACCTGAAAATATCTTTAAAATTGAACCAATAGAAAAATTTTGATAGATTTTTTTAAAGTTTAAACATTGGAAAAACCTAACTCGTAAGATTCAATTGATTTCATTACGTAAAAAAAAAAAATGGCTGCATGAAGGCGCGCAGGCACTTTGTAAATATTGTTTTTCAAAAAATAATATTTCTATTATTTTTTAAACAACTTTAATAGTTTATTTTGGAAGTATATTCGGCAGGATTGGAGTTTTTTGTAAGTTTTCGTTTTCTACCTAGCTGTGAAAGGTTTTAGTCTTTCAACTTATTTTAAAGAGTTTATCTAATCAAAAAAAAAAAGTAGTGTCGAGTGTTACTTATGAACAAAAAATGTCCGACGTAAGAGGATCTGTGCGAACCTTTTCTAGTCTCACACAAAAACACACATTCACATTTCAAGCTATGTCATATACATACGCACACACAAACATAAGCGCCCTCGTCCACACATGTACATATATTCACGTTCGCGTACATACACTCACATTCACGTGTATAGACACACACGCTAACGCACACATATGTACTCACACATGCGCACACGAACGCACACATGGACGACATCACTTCCGCTTTCTAGGGAAATACACACATGTGCAAAGACATGTATATACACACGCGTTAACGTACACACACGTACTCACACATGCGCACACGTATGCACACAGATGGACAACGTAACTTCCTTTCAAAGGAAAGCCATACATGCACAAAGACCACCGGAAACAAGTATAAAACAAAGAGCAATACCCGGTTTCTTTCTTTTAGGCCGAGCTTTCGAGCCGGTTGGTCTTCGGACCGACCGCGTGCGTCACACCCCCTTACTACTATGTATGGGGCACGAGCTAACAGACCGTATGTGTTACGTGTATGAACAATACACTCCCCCTTTAGGTGTAACTCTCCTAGTAGAGGTACACTTCCCCTACTGGTCAGAGGCACAGCAATCGGCTTTCAGGACAGTCAAAGATATGATATGCAAAGCACCAGTGCTCTCTTACTACAACCCACTTAAAGAACTCACACTTGAGAATGATGCATGTGAGTATGGGTTGGGAGCAGCCCTGATCCAAGAAGGGCAACCAGTTGCCTATGCAAGCCGTTCCCTATCGAACACCAAAGGAAGATACGCCCAAATTAAAAAAGAGATGCTTGCAGTGGTATATGGTCTGGAAAAATTTCACCATTACACGCATGGAAGGAAAGTGAATGTCCTCACTGACCATAAACCACTTGTGGCGATCTGCCAGAAGCCACTAGCGAAAGCACCTAAACGACTCCAAAACTTGCTGCTATGGGCTCAACAGTATGATTTCTCTATCAGATACAAGCCAGGGAAAGAAATCCCATTAGCAGACACTCTCTCACGTGCGCCCATAGACGAACCAAAATCAGAAGAGCTCATGACTGTAAATAATTTGACGATGCATCCCATCAAAGACCGCAGACTTTCTGAGATCAGATTCAAGACACTGGAGGATCCTATCATGAAGATATTAGCCGAGGTTGTTGCGACAGGCTGGCCCAGTGACAAAAAACTGTTGCCCGACTCAGTAAAACTTTTTTTTGACTACAGGGACGAGTTGACAGCACAAGATGGACTAATAGTAAGAGGACAAAGAATAGTCGTACCTCAATCTATGAGAGTGGAAAGGAAACAAAAATGTCATGCGGGCCACCTAGGCATAAACTCTTGTCTCAGAAGAGCGAGAGAGCTATTGTTTTGGCCAAGTATGTCCGCTGAAATACGCCAATATGTCCAAGCCTGTGCCACATGTGCAACATATGCAGACCGTCAACCAGCAGAGCCCCTCATAATCACAGAAGTACCAAAGAGACCCTGGCAACGAGTTGCTACCAACATTTTCTCATGGGGTGGAAATGAATATTTGGTCATGGTGGACCAGCATAGCAGTTTTTTTGAGGTGGACAAATTGAATGGCTCAATGTCAGATGCAGTGATCTGTCGTCTTAGAGGCCATTTTGCTAGATATGGTATACCAGACATCCTCATTTCTGATAATGGACCCCAATTCTCATCTAGCATGTTTCGGAAGTTCGCAAAAGATTGGGCGTTTACTCACGAAACAATATCCCCTGGGAACAGTCAAGCAAATGGTGCTGCTGAGGCAGCTGTGAAAATTATGAAGCGTCTAATGCGAAAGTGCAAAGCTTCGGGAGAGGACCTATTACTTGGGCTACTGAACATGCGAAATATACCCACTGAAGGTCTCAATACTAGTCCAGCACAGAGACTGCTAGGCCGACGGACAAAGGCAACAGTACCAACCACCGAGGCCCTACTGAGGCCCAGCTACACTTACTCACATTATGAGGCACAAAAGAAAGAAGATAAGAAGCTGAGGCGGCAGGGCAAAGGCAGAGAACTGAGCCAACTTCATGTGGGCAGCAATGTCTGGATCCAGCCCCTAAGACCTCACGCAAGAGAGTGGGAGGAAGCCACGGTAAGAAAAAGGTTGACTGGTCGGTCCTACAAAGTTGAAAATGCAAGCGGACAACGATACCGCTGCAACCGTCGTTTCATACGCCAAACAATACAACCAAAACACTCTTTCCCCATACACCAACCAAGAGGCACCATCTACAACCACTCTGAGATAGAAAGACTCACCCCAGACAATGCAACAAATAGACAAAATGAGATGGAAACACCAGCAGATCAACAAGACCCAAACGAGAGACCAATATCACCAATACAGACAAGATCGGGCAGAGTCATAAGAAAGCCTGTCAGATATTGTGAATGATCTACCTGAATTTTGAAAAGGACACACTTTCTCTCTTCCCCTGTAAGGAGGGAGATGTTACCTGTATAAACAATACCCCCCTTTAGGTGTAACTCTCCTAGTAGAGGTACACTTCCCCTACTTACCTCCCTTGGCCGGCATAACTCACCTTGGTGTGGGGGGTCTGCAATATAGCCATTATGGAGAATAAACTACGATATGAATCTTGTCCCTAGCATCCGTGTCTGTTGTCCATATTATATGCATGTCTACACACATAACAGTATGTACACATTCACACTCTTTCTCTCTATATCTACTACTGGTCCCTGAGAACACAGCCGTGTAGCTGACTGCTAACATGGTATAATTCTGTATTTGCTGATGAAGTTTGGACTCTCCAACAAGATGGTGCGACATGCCAAACTACTCAAGTAACACAGGAGTGGTGTAAGGACAGTTTTAATCCTGGATCAACAAAGAATAATGACCTCCCTAAACACCTGATCTTAACGCTTTTGATTATTCTTTGTGGTCAATCCTGGAGAGTGAGGCTTTCTTAACTCCTTTTCAAAACATTGGAGCTTCAGATTGAAAACTTCTTTACCTCTTGTCAAATATTAAAGCTTTCAAAATAAAAGTGAACAAATGCTGGGAGAAAATGCCATCACATATTGTGCATGCTGCTATAGATGATTTCACCCAAAAGACTTCGTAGTTTAGTGAAGGCTCAAGGGAAACATTTTGCCTTATGCCATATTTTTCCTTCAGTATTTGCTTACTCTCTACCATTGTCGCTCTTCTTCCCCTCCCCCATGCTTTCATCCCCTGTCGCTCTTTCTCAATATCTCTTTTTCTATCACACCTCTCTTCCTTTTCACTCTCTTACTGTCCTTACTCTCTCTACCGCGTTCCATTTGTTTCTATCTTTTTTCAAAATCTGTCTTCCTCTATTGCTTCCATTCTCATTCACACGTTTTCCTTCTTCCATTTTCTCTTTTTCTTCCCCTCCCCTTATTCACCTTATATTTCTCTTTTTCATTCTATCTTTATCCTTCCTCTTTCTCCCTCTCTCATTCCCTCTTCTCCCTCTCTTTTCTAATTCCACCTCTCTCCTCCCCAGTTTCTCTCTTCTTCTAGGATTATCCTTTTTCACGCACTCCCAAGTAAGGTTACGGAGTTGGAGTCGGAGGTTTTAGCTGGAGTTGGACTCGCAGTCAGATTTCTAAGAGTACAAGGAGTCGTAGTTGGAATTTTTTTATCCAACTCCGACTCCGCAAATGAATTTATTTTTTCACATGGTTTTCCTGTTTGGTTTTACCAGTTTTTTTAAATTAAATTTTCTAACCACACAAGGCACATTGCCACTTTGATGTAGGGGGGCTACCATCAGGGATCTAAGTTTCAGGGGTACTATGTAGGGAGTGTAGCAGCAAGATATATGTTTTCCTTACACTTGAACTTCTGAATGTCAGTACAGTTGGGGAAGCTGGAGCCCGGAAGAAAATTCCAAAGTCTAGCAGTTCTGGGAAAGAAGGCCTTCTTACATCTGGGGATCGCTGTAGGAATGGCACTTCACTGCTTGTGGGGTTTGTCGGGGGTATTTTAATCGAGTAAGTACAAGAGCTTGTAGTTCGTCAGAGCATTCAGGATTAAAATACTTGTAAAACAAGCGAAGGGATGCAACATTTCGTCGATGAGACAGGGGATGAAGCTTAGATAATAGTTCAGGACCTTTCAGGTTGGCGACTGTCTTTTGAACACGGTCCAAGAGCGAGAGACTTGTAACAGATGCACCAGCCGAAATGTGACAGCAGTACTCAATATATGGGCGAATGGTGGCTTTGTAGAGGTACAGGATACTTTCAAGCGTAAGTAACTTTCTAGCACGGTAGAGAGAGGCCACCTTCTTAATTTCTATTTCTCTCTTACTTTCCCTCTCTGGTCTGCTCCAACCAAGCCTGTCGATCTAGTCCACAGATCCCAAAACTCCGCCATAAAAAGTTTCCAGAAAAAAAAACCGATTAAACCCGGATCTCCAACTTCTAATATAGACCCCCCCACTATCATGTCTCCTTCTCGAACATCAGGGGTCTACGTTACAGAGGTTGAAACCCAATTACAGGAGACTAAACCAGACATATTATTTCTAAGCAAAACTGGCATTGGACACACTACTTCCCTAGATGAGTTCGTAATTAAATTTAACTGCCTAATTTTCCATGGGCATGGAATATATGCCTATATAAAAGATGGCTTTCCATGTGGTAGGGAAATCTCCAGAGAAGATCCTAACTTACCCTATATGTGCTTCCGGGTTGCACTAGCTCAAACTACTGCGTTTATATTTGCTCTCTATCACCCCCACAACAGCGAAGTTACAATCTTTAAAAGCATATCTTAGAAAATTGACCGCGTCCTGTCTGCTTATCCTTCAGCTACTATTCATGTCTGTGGAGACTTCAATGTTCACAATATGGAATCGTTGACTCACTCAAACAAGACTGATGGTAAGGGGAGGTTCTGTCATGATTTCTCCATTGCGTATGACCTCATTCAGATTGTTCACAAACGGCAAGTATGCAAGTCTCCTAGACCTTTTTCTCACTTGCCTGTGTTCTGTCTCCACTTGGATCTCCCGACCATTCTGTTGTATCAATTAAGATAAAAATGAAATGTAATAAGTCCACAGAGGTACCTCTCCATCGTACAGTATATCGATATTCTATGGCTGACTGGGATAGCTTCTGTACATTTATGTCAGATCTACGGCTGCATTCCATATTTAAAAAGGATGTGCCCTCTATAATATCAGACCTGATGGAATGGTTAATTGTAGGTATAGACCGTTTCATACCCTCGAAAAAAATTCCAGCAAAAACCTTACAGCCAGCCATGGTTCTCTCCAGAATGTGCTGCTGCCATTGCTCACAGAAATCACCTTTTCCATTGCTTCCAGCGTAATAGATGTACTGAGACTAAAGCCGCTTTCAGGACTGCCGGCAACCACTGTAAAAGCGTAATAAAGAACACAAGAGAGTTGTATCTTTTCAGCATCAGACAAAGCCAAACTCTTTGCCAACAACTGTGCAGCTAATTCTATCCTTTGCGACCAAGGCTCCCAACCCCAATATTTCCTCCTGTATCAGAAAACACACTACATGATATACAAATATCTGTACGTGATGTTGCCAAGCTAATCAAAAACCTTGATTCCAGTAAAGCAATCGGCCCTTACAGTATTCCAATTATAGTACTTAAAACACTTCAACCAGAACTAGCGCCCATCCTTACAAAACTGTTTAAACATTGTCTTAAGGAAAATTGCTTCCCATCACCCTGGAAAATCTCATCAGTATATCCTGTATTTAGGAATTCAGGTGATTGCTCATCTCCCTCTCAGTACAGGCCAATAAGTCTCTTGTGTGTCATGAGTAAGTTGCTGGAATCTGTGTTAAATAGAGAAGTAATCAACCATCTCAGTAAAAATAACCTTCTATATGACACACAATATGGTTTCCATTCTGCTAGATCTACAGCAGATGTGCTTACAGTTATATCTCATAGGATTAGCAAATCTCTTGACGGAGGCTACCTATCTAAGGCAATTGCTCTTGACATATTAAAGGCCTTTGATAGAGTATGGCATAAAGGTTTACTTCACAAGATCTCCAGCTACGGTATAGCTGGAAATGTTTTCTCAGTTATTAAATCACTTCTCTCTGATAGGTTCATAAGAGTAGTGGTTGATGGGCAGAAATCAGAAGCTCACAGTATTAACGCTGGAGTCCCTCAGGAGTCCATCCTGGGCCCAAATCTCTTCCTGATCTACATTAATGATCTTCGAAATCACATCCTTACATCATTTGTAGACATTTATGCTGATGACACTACTATCTATGGTAGTACATCTAAGACCGTAAATGACCAAGCTCTCTCCGCTTCTCTCTCCTCTGTCCTCTGATCTTGAGCAAGTGGTACAATGGGGAAAAAGGTGGCTTGTTACTTTTAATACATCTAAAACCAAGCTTTATCTTTGCATACAACGTTCTGATCCCCACATGGCATCAATTGAAATGAATGCCTCTCGTCTTTGGGAGGCCTCATGTTTTGACAAGCTTCTGGGCTCAACCTTTGCTCCTAATTTTAAATAGAACACATATATTATATCCGCTACCAAAGCCGATAGAAAAATGGTGGGATCCTTCTATCGACCCAGTAGATATCTCATTGCTGATACAATTCTCTATCTATATAAAACCCAAGTATGTCCAAGGATGGAGTACTGTTGCCACAGCTGGGTAGGAGCTGCTAGAAAGGACTCATCCTGCCTTGACAGAGTTCAAAATAGACTTCGTAGCCTTGTAGATGTCCTTTTCTCTTCCCTGCAACCTCTTTCTCACAGAAGAGATGTTTCGAGTTTGTCTCTGCTTAATCGCTATTTTCATGGAACGTTCTCGCCTGAGCTCCAATCTATGGTCCACCCATTAAAAAAAATAAAAAATATTAAGATAAAAAATGAACATGTTAATAAAAAAAAAACATGCAGATAAAAACCAGGTATTTGTGTTTCTAATTCATTACAAAAAAAAAAATATGAAAAAAATCAAATTCTTAATAAATAAAAAATATGATGATAAAAACCAGGTTTTTGATTAGCTTGGCAACATCACATACAGATATTTGTATATCATGTAGTGTGTTTTCTGATACAGGAGGAAATATTGGGGTTGGGAGCCTTGGTCGCAAAGGGTAGAATTAGCTGCACGGTTGTTGGCAAAGAGTTTGGCTTTGTCTGATGCTGACAAGATACAACTCTCTTGTGTTCTTTATTACATTTTTACAGTGGTTGCCGGTGTATAATTCATTAAAAAATTAAAAAATATATGAAAATAAAAATCAAATTCTTTATAAATAAAAAATATGAAGATCAAAACCAGGTATATGTCTGCCTAATTCATGAAAAAATAAAGAAAACCTGAAAATATAAAATCAAATTCTTAATAAATAAAAAATATGAAGATAAAAAGCAGGTATATTTCTGTCTAATTCATGAAAAAATAATAAAATGTGAAATAAAAAATCAAATTCTTAATAAATAAAAAATATGATGATAAAAACCAGATATATGTGTGTATAATTCATTAAAAAATAAAAAAAAAAAACATGAAAATAAAAATCAAATTCTTTATGAATAAAAAATAGGAAGATCAAAACCAGGTATATGTATGACTAATTCATTAAAAAATAAAAAATATGAAAATAAAAAAAACAAACTCCTAATAAATAAAAAATATGAAGATAAAAAACAGGTATATGTGTGTATAATTCATTACAAAATTTTTAAAAAATGTGAAAATAAAAAATCTAATTCTTAATAAATAAAAGGATGCAGATAAAAACCAGGTATATGCGTGTCAAATTCATTAAAAAAAATTTTTAAATATCAAAATAAAAAATCAAATTCTTTATAAATAAAAAATATGATGATAAAAACCAGGTATATGCGTGTCAAATTCATTAAAAAATAACAAAAATAGGAATAAACAAATCAAATTCTTAATAAATAAAAAATCATGAAGATAAAAACGTGGTATATGCGTGTCAAATACATTTAAAAAATTAAAAATAATCGGAAAATAAAAAATCAAATTCTTAATAAATAAAAAATCATGAAGATAAAAACGTGGTATATGCGTGTCAAATACATTTAAAAAATTAAAAATAATCTGAAAATAAAAAATCAAATTCTTAATGAATAAAAAAAATGAAGATAAAAACCAGGTATATGTGTGTCTAATTCGTTAAAAAAATTAAAAATAATCTGAAATAAAAAATCAAATTATTAATAAATAAAAATATTATGATCAAAACCACGTATATGTGTGTGTAATTCATTAAAAAAACAAAAGAGCGTATGAAAATAAAAAATATCAATTTCTTAATAAATAAAAATATTATAAAAAAAACACGTATATGTGTGTCTAATTCATTAAAAAAATAAAAGAGCGTATGAAAATAAAAATCAATTTCTTAACAAAAAAAATATGAACATAAAACCAGGTATATGTGCGTCTAATTAATTTTTAAAAAATTTAAAAAACGAAAATAAAAAATCAAATTCTTAATCAATAAAAATATGATAAAAACCAGTTATGTCTAATTCCTTAAAATATTTAAAAAAAATATGAAAATTAAAAATTAATTGCTTTAAAATAAAAAAATATGAAGTTAAAAACCACGCATATGTGTCTTATTCAGTAAAAAATTTAAAAAATGTGAAAATAAAAAATCAAATTTTTAGTAAATAAAAAATATGAAGATAAAACCAGGTTTATTTATTAAGACTGAACTTTTAATAATTATTTGGATTCACCGGAGATAAGAACAATGTAAGGCTGCAATAAAGGGACATAACTCACAAAAGAGTTACCTGCCCATTAAACGCTAATGAGGTGTGTCATGACTGTCGTAATAGATGGCCTATTAACTAGCGTAATTTGTCTGGTGACGTCATGAATCTTAATCCTCTAAAATCTGGCCACGTGTGTCACAGCTTAACAGAAAGTAGGTATATATATATATATATATATATATATATATATATATATATATATATATATATATATATAGAGAGAGAGAGAGAGAGAGAGAGAGACATACACACACACACACACACACACACACACACACACACACACACACGTGCGTGGGGGGAGGTGTTTGTTAAATTTTATATATGCCTGCACGATGTATCATCCCAAGTTGCAAAGGAAACAACGAAAAGTGACCGAAAGTTACTGTTTTTTCATTTCTGAAAGACAAGGAATTTCATTCCATGTGGATGAATGCGATAAAAAGAAAAAAAATCACGCCATCTCCATACAGCAAAGTGAGTTTGAGACTAAAAAAAAAAAAAAATACGCATCATTTTAAATGTTAGTAGTTTTTTTTATTATTATTATTTCAGAATGTATTTTTTAAAATATTAAATTAGGAGTGTGTTGTAAATATTCTGTACCTAACAATTTAATAAAAGCGATATCGTAAAACTTGAACTTCTTAATTAAATAATTCTAAACAAGAAAAAATGATTTTTCTTTTAGTTTAATTATTTTTAGTGCGCAATACTTTATGAAATAGGTCAATCTTTAAAGAATTGTTTATGACGTTTTTGTGAACCAAAAAAGTTCATTAATAATTATTTTTCTATCTTATCGTTTTTTTTTTGTTTTTGTTTTTTTGTAATCGAATTCCCTTATAAACAATTTTTGGCGCAGAGAGAGAGAGTGCCAATATTAGTAAAAAAAGATATCAGTAAAAGAAAATTTCAAACGTTAATTAAATTCAACAACAGATTTTTGTAATATTTTTTGAAATATTTCTGCATTTGTAACTTTGTTTATACTAACATTATTTGTTTGAATTAAATTTTTTACTTGGCCTTCGGAACAAGATCAAAGTGTAGTATCTGATCCGGCCAAAGACCATATGTGGGAGCAATCCCACATATAAGACCTTGGTCAATGTAGGGGCAACCCTTCGTCCCTTCATACCAATTGTCACTATCCAGCTCCCTTACTCCCCGGGGAGTTGGTCCCCATTTCCCCTTCACTCCTCACTTTAAAAACCGGCTTTGTGCCTAATTTGTTCAGTGGGGGGGGGGGAGCAAATAAATACCTCAAAGTGTAGTATCTGTTCTTCAGATGCTGCACTTCAATTTCTTGTTCTCTGTCACTGGAGGAGAAATCCTTCACGACTGAGACAATTTTTAGTTTTGTTCCTTTTCTCCACGTTTAAAAACGACCCTGGTGTCTAACTCTGTCCTGTGGGGAGACATTGTAAATAGAAACTTATCGTTTCTCAGTTAAACTAATTTATCGTTCGATTTTTCAGTTAAACAAATTTGTCGGTCGATTTTTCAGTTAAACTAATTAATCGTTCGATTTTTCAGTTAAACTAATTAATCGTTCGATTTTTCAGTTAAACTAATTAATCGTTCGATTTTTCAGTTAAACTAATTAATCGTTCGATTTTTCAGTTAAACTAATTAATCGTTCGATTTTTCAGTTAAACAAATTTGTCGGTCGATTTTTCAGTTAAACTAATTTATCGTTCGATTTTTCAGTTAAACAAATTTATCGTTCGATTTTTCAGTTAAACAAATTTATCGTTCGATTTTTCAGTTAAACAAATTTGTCGGTCGATTTTTCAGTTAAACAAATTTATCGTTCGATTTTTCAGTTAAACTAATTTATCGTTCGATTTTTCAGTTAAACTAATTTATCGTTCGATTTTTCAGTTAAACAAATTTATCGTTCGATTTTTCAGTTAAACTAATTTATCGTTCGATTTTTCAGTTAAACAAATTTATCGTTCGATTTTTCAGTTAAACTAATTTATCGTTCGATTTTTCAGTTAAACAAATTTGTCGGTCGATTTTTCAGTTAAACTAATTAATCGTTCGATTTTTCAGTTAAACTAATTTATCGTTCGATTTTTCAGTTCTGATTTTTGAAAATATTGTTGTTCGCTTTGATTAAAAAGTATTTATTGTTCGTTTTAATTGAATAATTTATAAGTAAATAAAGAACGTATTCTAATCTTTAAAATTCATAATATAACGAAATGTTCAATTGCTTTTAACGCATAAACACACTTGTCCCCCTTTCAATTCTTTTTTAAATATTAATATTGCATAAGTTTCAGTATAAATCATCGTGTTCTTTATTTATCTTTTTTTAAATCCAATTTTGAAGTTTTCCAACGCTTTCTGTACAAATTTTTGCTCATTATAGACGGTCTAAGTGTTCCAGCTTTTCCGCATAATTTGTTTGCTAGGACCTCGACGATGACATCATTCTTCAGCTGGTAGGCCATCTGTTACGATGGCCGTGGCAAGACTCGACTACATTTGTTTTTGATGCTGCCTTCATTCTGGAAAATCTGTCTGAACCAATACGTCGCCTTTGTGCAACGTACTTTTCTTCACGCACACACACACGCACGTTACGTTCGTGTATACACACACACACACGTATACACACACACGCACGTATACACACGTCCACGTACACATGCATGCACGTACACACACACATGCACGCAATCATGCATAAATTGGTGACGTCACTTCCTTTTAAGTGAAATCCGGACATGCGCAGTCAGAACAGTGATTCCAGTATAAAAGCCAACAACATGTTTCAACTTCCTCTTTTTTTCTTTTGCCTTGCCTCTTCGATCAGACAAGGTCGCATCCACAGCTTGTGGTCTGAAGACACTTCCACGTAGGCGACTGCTGTCATGATTGTGCGAATTTACTGAGGTCAACTCCTCTCATTTTTTCTACATACTGGACTGTATTTCTCTTTCTACTACATTATCCCTTTTCCATGCGCGTAGTCGTCAACAACTGAACTGAACACATGTTTCCCTAAACTATTTTTCAAACGGAAAATAAACGACATGTTTGTTTATTCAACAATGTGTGTTTCTTCCTCATTTCCATTCGTTTCATTAATATATTTTATTTTGTAGCGGTTACTGTTTGTTATGCTAGTCCGCAACACCTTACAGTTGGATATTGCCTTAAATAACTTTAATTTATATCAATTAAAAGCTATTTCAATGGGCATGTGCTGCGAAGAAACTGATAACAAATAAAAAGTATTCCAGTGACGCCTACCCCACAAATGTCGCAAGACTTCCCCAACACAGCTCCACAAAAGTGTATGGCATCTGTGGATCAACTTTTGTGTGCAGGCCCAAACGTGCCAAATGACATTCAAAAATGCACCCGTAGTGGTAGGGTGGTATGACCACCATCAAAAATGAACTGATGATGTGTAAAGTCGAACAGAATGAAGGAAGAAAGCGACCATGTGTCTGCGCGTGTTGTCTTACCTGCTGGGAGGATCACAGGGAGGGCAGAAATTAAAAATTGCGGCTGTGTTTTTTGTAAGATTATTGAGTGATGACGTCAGGTCTCACGTGACTGTTTTTCTTGCCGCCGATTGGCTGATGATGAACGCTTGGAAAATAAAAGGAGTATGTTCAGAAGATCGAGGGCAGTGTGTATCAACTGCATCTGTGTGATTAGAAATTCGACGTGTGTGTTAATCAACTGCCGTAGTTGTGAAACGAATTCAAGCTTTAGAAGTTCGATGTGTGTGTTAATCAACTGCTGTAGTTGCGAAACAAATTCAAGCTATTTCGGCGAAATGGGGGAAAAAATTGACCTCAAATTAATACCAGAGTTTGATGGATCGACTGGTAATTGACTGGGTGGAAAAGGTGGAATTACATTGCCTTTTATCTGGCGTAAAAAACTTTGAACATGTTGTTCCCCTGCGTTTGTCCGCCGGTGCCTTTGCGGTGTATGAACAGCTCAGCCATGAGGGCAAACAGGACTACAAGAAAATCAAGGCGGTGCTGTTCAAGGCGTTTGCGATTGACCCCACCACTGCTTGGGAGCAACTTGAGGCAAGGACCTTACATCTAGGCGAAACAGTCAACATGTACTTGGCAAAGCTGACGAAGTTGACAGTGTTGTTTGGTGGACTGCCTGAGCGGGCCTTAGCATGCAAATTCCTAGCAGGACTCCCGACAGGAGCAAAGCAACTACTACGAGCTAGCTAAAGTGCAGATTCGTTGCCCCTTAATGACCTAGTAAATCGGGCCAGGAAATGAAGAATTACTCCGAGATGAGGGAACCAGTAGCTGCTGCTGCTTAGTCCACACCGAATGATAAGAAACTGTATCAGGGACCCGGTCCACGTGCTGGAATCATATGCTACAGATGCAATGGACAGGGCCACATTGCAAGGAACTGCCGGCAACAACTAACGGCTGTTCGCTGCTACCAGTGTAAGGAAACTGGCCATATAGCTCAAGACTGTCCGGAAAACGGAACCGGGGACAAGGTGTCAGCGTCGACCTCTTCCCCATGCAGAAATTAAATGAGACGCTGCCAATCATCCCGATATATATCAACGAAACACTGTGCTCAGCACTCCTCGATTCATATGTGCAGATCTCTGCCACATTTGGAGAAAGAAGAACGTCAGAGTGACTACCATCAGTGGAGAGACGCGCACATGTTGCGGGGTGGGCAATGTAAACATTCGGACGAAAAATGGAAGCTCCGCTAACCTCGAGGCGCTGGTAGTGGTCGAAAAACCCCTGAGTTTTGACCTGCTCCTAGGATATGATGCCATCAGAGCCCTTGGTGGTGTCTATATAACGGTGATGGGGCGGTACATTTTCAGGAGAAAGCCCCAGTGTGTGCTGCGCTAAGGATCGACCAACCAGACTTCAGCGTCGAATTTGACAAGCAAAAGAGGGCTTGGACTGCCTCATGGAAGTGGTCGGAAAACCGGGAACCAGCCAAACTGCAGAATGGAATAATATGCTGCTATAGATAATTTCCGCTAAAAGACTTCGTAGTTTAATGAAGGCTCAAGGGAAACATTTTGAATAATACTTATGCCATATTTTCCTTCATCATTTGCTAATCATTTTCTGTAATTGCGTTTTGTTATAAATCATTTTGTTGGGATAAATCTGAGTTTTATTTGATAACATTATTTATGTCCCATTCTCTATATCTATGAACTAAAATGTCTAACAACCGCCAAGAGAATTCGTGTGTATATTGGTTGAACTCAACCAATGTCCCCGGAAACTGGGCATCTAAACCAACTTGAACAATGCGTGCAAACTTTTTCAGTTACCAAAGTTATGAATTGTGGAGGGATTAGTTGGTGATGTCTGGCAAATAATGTTTTATTAAGAGAAAGTTATATATTTGATGTTCTCTGTAGTTTCATAGAAAAATAAAGAGTGGCTGAAAGAGTGAAATGTTTAAAGTATCTGTCTGTTCGTCACAATACTTTCTTCTATCTCCTTCCTTCTTATCCTCTCTTTCCCCTCTCTCCTCATACCTACTTTCTATACAACTTACGTTTCCTTTACAATTATCTCCATTTCTTACTCTTCCTTCCCCCCTCATGCTTTCATCTCCTACCAGTCTTTCTCAATATCTCTTTTCCTACCACACCTCTCTTCCTTTTCACTCTCTCACTGTCCTTACTCTCTCTACCGCGCTCCATTTGTTTCTTTCTTTCTTCTGTCTTCCTCTATTGCTCCCATTCTCATTCACGTTTGCCTTCTTCCATTTTCTCTTTCTCTCCCTCCCCTTTTTACCTTATATTTCTCTTTTTCATTCTATCTTTATCCTTCCTCTTTCTCTCTCTCTCTCATTTCCTCTTTTCCTTTTCCTTTCTAATTCCATCTCCTTAGTTTCTCTCTTCCTCTAGGATACTCCTCTTTCACCCACTCCCAAGACACCCTCTCATTCCTTCTCTGAAATATTATATCTATTCGGTTGTTTTAAAATTGGAATGCAATTTGAATTTCGTTCCGTTTTAATCTTTTTTAAAATTTTGAATGGTTAGTTAATAATGTTTAGTTATAAATGTTTAGTTAATAATGTTTAGTTAATAATGTTTAGTTATAAATGTTTAGTTATAAATGTTTAGTTATAAATGTTTAGTTAATAATGTTTAGTTCATAATAAAGACAATGAAAGGAAGTCTCATTTTAACATTTAATGAACAACTTTATTTGTCATCTTCATTAGTAGCGTTAGTAGATTAAAGAGTGAAGTGTTCAATGTTTGTAAAGATAGAATTAATATATTGCCGGCTGGTTGAAGGAGAGAATAGTTCATTGTTCGTGCACGCACGTGTTTATAGCCTGTAGTCGCTGGGGCAAATGAAACTGGTTAAAAGAAAAAGAAAGGACAACGACTTCAGCGTGTTTACGTATTGTTGTGCGAGAGTGTGAGTTGTATTGATATATGTTCTTTAGCGTGATAAACAAGGTTCGTTTAGGTCCCGCACTTGGAAACCAATGGGAGTTTGAAAAAGCCATAGCTAGCTCGTAGTACTCATGCCCTAGGCTAATGTCCGCTGCCCGGCAGAATCAGGTTGAAAGAGGATTAAAGGTTCGTGATTTCGCCTTTTATATAATCGGTCACGTGATTGAGAGCTGGCTTGTGATTGGACAAGCCAGGATGAAATGGATTTCAAATCTCGAATCGTGAGAATTAGCTTCTGCCTGTGATTGTACCGAGTGTCGGTTATTACACCTGTGCCCAACGCCCAACTCACCGTTCACATATGACAGGTCAAAGTTTATAGATTTTCTGGCATACTGACAAGGTCGGAGAGTGTATATTCCGAAAGCCGTTCTTAACATGGGGACGTATAGAGTGTCAATTCCGAAAGCTGTTCTTAACATGAAGAGATTGGTGTCTATTCCGAAACCAAAAAAAAAAAAAAAGATTAAAACAGAATGAAATATAAATTTCCGTTTCTTTTTTAAAAGCCATAAAATAGTGCATTCTACTGCGCAACTTTTACCTTAAGTTGCTATTACACTCAGCCGTGTGTTATCCTCTTACGATATTAATGCATGAACATAACATTAGACATATACATAATCTGTTTATTAATTGTGAGAAAGAAAAACTAGAAAAACATAATTTGAGAAACTGTTACTTTTATGAGTTTATAGTTTGTAAAGATAAAACAGAAACCTTTTAATATAGACTAGGTACACTTATAAAATGTTCTAAAAAGCTAAACATTATTGAGCAGTCGCGCCCCGGCCACATTTTTGTTAATGGAGAAGTTAATGCCTTGGATGATGCAACCCATGAGACTGAGCGAACTATACCTCATTCAAACAAGCAAACCATACATTTAACTTGCCGTAATAATGATATGTAACTTCTAGGAGACCATAAACCATTTTATTTTATGAATTAAACACACAAAAGAGAAATTTACTAAAAAAAATATCCCAGCAAACCTTAAGCACTGACAAATTTAATCTAAAAATGACAGAAAGAAATTCGAATCTTCATAGAAAGACAATGCGGCATTGCGGCACACTTGACTAATTATCAAACTAACTAATGTATAGACATTTTTATACAAGGAACAAAATAATGATTACAGCGTCTTACGTGACCTAAATTCATCGTTCGTTTAAAAAGAATTCATGTGTAAATCTTGTTTTTCGTGTTTTAATTTTTATTTATGTTTCTTAATGAATTGGACACACAAAACAAAAAATTGTATCAATTTACGAAAGAAATCCTAACAAAATATATTTTCTGTTTTGAACACAAAAAAAAAAAAAGAATTCGTCCCGATTTTTTTTTTTTTTTTTGCTTTTGTTTTTTTTTGTATTTTTTTCCTTATTGAATTCCTGGAATAAAGGTAAGCTTTTTTTCGTTTCCTCTTAAAAAAAAAAAACTCATTTAATAACTCTTAAAAAAATCTTAAACATTAAAATCAGTTTATCTTTTGTTGCAATCCAATAAAATTATTGGAAAAAAAACAACATAAATCTCCGATTAAAAAATTGTCCTAAAAATATGCGGTGCTCTGCTTGTGGGAATTGAAAATTCCAGCCAACAGACACACAGACACAAACGGTACTCCTAAGCTAAACCCCATTATTGCCCTGTAACTCTGGTGACACATGCCTGGCGACCAGATGGCAAGTCATACGTCACTTCCTGTTTCATAGACCTCTTTCTCTTTCCGCTGAATTCTAGATGAGTCAACATGTAATGAAGAGCCCGCTCCTGGTTGGCATGGCCACCCAACCAACTCTCCTGACTAATCGCAAGTAACGTTACTTCTTTCTCAACGAACTCTTTTCTTTACTATCTATATCCTTATCATTTCTCATGTGAATTTATGTAAATAAATCTACATTCCTTCACTAATATATATCGGTATGTTTTCACCATCATTATGCGACCCTTTGATCACTCTAGCATTCAATTCGGTTAACTAACGCATGAGGACGGGATCGTCTATAACATAAGCAGGCCACCCTGTCCCTCCATGAAGAAGTAGGTCCCACAGACGAGCTTCGTTCTGAAAAATCTGAACAGTTAAGTCACGTGGCATGTGACACCAGTGCTTCTACAATTATTGACCCGTTGAATGATGGATATATGAGAATTTTTCTTCCTTTAATGCGTGATGAAAACTTGAATATTTAGACTTACTATCTTTCAAAGCTCATAACTAATTGAAAAATGTAATTCAAACCCTAATTTTTTTGCAATAAAAAGAGCAATACCAAATTTAAAGATAATAACAGGTTTAATAGCAAAATATGCAATATTTGTTTGTTTTTTTAAATCGGTTTTCTTTAAAAAAAGATTTCAAGAAAATCAACGAATTTGAACTTACTTCGAATATATATATAATTCCAAAAATCACTTACCTATAAAAATACTAATCAATGGGTACTTCCAATCTTCATTGTTAAGAATTTATCTACATTTATATTTTAAATACTATGTCCTTTTAAAATAAAGTACTTTTTAGGCAAGTATTAAAAAATAGTGCAACATCAGATGTTTCAGAAGAGGAATAAAGGGAGAAAATGTCTCTTTTTATTCGAGTTTAGAACTACGGTGGCTTATAAGGGCCAGAATTAATCTCCCTTTCTATTGCTGGCTGTAAACAAAAGTTAGTCCATATGGGCCATATTATTTGAAAAATGATCACATTTCACTTATCAGTTTTTGCTGGTAAAAAAAATTCCACTCGGCCGATTTTCAATTTTTTATTCTCTTAAAGAAATACATGAGTTTTTATTTAATATATTTTATTTCGTCTTTATGGAGTGATTTTTTTTTTAAAATCTAAAAAAAAATCATTGAATGAAGCAGAAAAATTGTTGTAGGTATTCGATCTTTTCAGGACATTCTAAAAATGTGAAGGTCACTAAAAAAAATCAACGTGTTTTTTTTTTTAAGGAATTAAACTTTTGACTTTTCAGGTAAATTTGCACAAAACTATTCTTTTCTTTTTGTTTGTTTTAAATTAGATCATTTTATTTTATGATCTTTTATCTTCGATTTTGTGATATATAAATCTGAGGTGAAAACATTAATTATTTTCATTTTAATAGATATTTCAAAATGAGGGGGGGGCGTTGAAAAAAAAAACGTTTGTCTAGAATATTATATTCAGTCTATTTGAAAGAGCATAAAATTTCGCATTAAACCTGCAAATATTGTAAAAGTTGAACCAATAGAAAACTTTTGATAGATTTTTAAATTGAAAAAATTTCACTCGTAAAATACAATTCATTTTATTACGTAAAAAAAATGCCTGCATGAGTGCGCGAAGGCACTTTGTAAAGACTGTTTTTTAAAAAGTCAAAAATAATATTTCTATTATTTTTTCAAAAAAACTTTAACAGTTTATTTTGGAAGTATATTCCAGAAAGAAATTAAACAAATCACTTTAAAAAGAGAAATTACGAGTTTGCAGTTTTGTGTTAAGGGTGTCAAAAATTCCCAAAAAATTCTGACACACACAGCGATCTCGAGTTCTTTGTCAAATGTCGTTACTTTTCCAAAGTTGTTCACTAGATGTATCAGAGTCGACCATTAAAAATGCTGTATATGAACTTAAGTAAATGAACTTACTATCTTTCGAAGCTTATAACTACTTGTAAAATGTAATTCAAACCCTAATTTTTTTTCAATTAAAAGATCAAAGACCAAATAAAATGATAACAAGTTTAATAGCAAATTATGCAATATTTGTTTTTTAAATCGGTTTTCTTTTAAAAAAGATTTAAAGAAAATCAACGAAATTTTACTTACTTCGATTATAAAAAATATATATAAATTCCAAAAAATCACTTACCTATAAAAATACTATTCAATGTGTACTTTCATTGTTCATTGTTAAGAATTTATCCATATTGATACTTATATTCCATGTCCTTTTTAAATAAAATACTTTTTTATACAAGGATTTAAAAAAAAAAAAAAAAATGAAAACGCGAACTCATTTTTTGACTGTTCAAATAAAGAGAGACAAATCTGTAATCTTACGGTGAGTTATAAACGTCATAATTAATATCTCTTTTTATTGCGTGCTGTTAACTAAAATTAGTATTTTTTGGCCTCCGTAGGTGAAAAAAGCACACATTCACTTATAAGTTTATGCCATTAAACGAACAAAACAACCCAGTCAACTGTTTCTTTTTTTAATTCTCTAATTTAAAACTCGGGCATTTCATTAATTATATTTGATTTCTACTTTATCGAGTTAATTTTTTTTTTAATATCTAAAATAAAGCAAACATTGAATGAAATAGAAAAAATTCTCGTCAGCATCCGGTATTTACTTGACGACATAAGCATAACGTGAGCTTTCATAAAAAAATTAATGTGGTTAAAAAAAAAAAAAAGGTTTTACACGTTAGACTTTACAGGTAAATTTCCAAAAAACACTTTTTTTTTGTTTTAAATTCGAATATTTTATTTATTGATCTTTTATCTTCAATTTGTGATATATAAAACGTTGGTGAATTTTAATAGACATTTCAGAATAGGGTGGGTGAATTTAAAAAATAAAGCATTTGTCTAATATATTATATTCGGTTTATTGGAAAGAGCATAAAATTTCACATTGACCCTGAAAATATCGTAAAAATTGAACCAATAGAAAGATTTTGATAGATTTTTAAATTGAAAAAAGAAATTCACTCATAAAATTCAATTGATTTCATACGCAAAAAAAAAAAAAAAAAAAAATACTAGTTGTACGCGCTTTGTAAGCACTGTTTTTTTTTTTTTTTAAATAAAAAATAATATTTCTATTTTTAAACAACTTTAATAGTTTATTTTGGAAGTATATTCCATACAGAATATAAACAACCCACTTTTAAAAGAGAAATGACGAGTTCTTTTTTATATATATTTTATTTGCAGTTTTCTGTTAGGGGTATCAAAAATTCCCCCAAAATTCTGATACAGCGTATCAAAACTTTTGTAGGAATTTTTGACACCCCTAACACGAAACTGCAAATAAAATATAAAAAAATCTCGTAATTTCTCTTTTAAAAGTGGGTTGTTTATTTTCTTTATGGATTATACTTCCAAAATAAACTATTAAAGTTGTTTTAAAAGTAATAGAATTTTTTTTTTTTAAGCAGTAATGAATTTTACGAACTCAATATTTTTCAATTTTTAAACTTTAAAAATCTATCAAAATTTTTCTATTCATTCTATTTTTACGATATTTTCAGGGTCAATGTGAAATTTTATGCTCTTTCCAATAAACCGAATATGATATTTTAGACAAACGTTTTTTTTTAATTCACGCCCCCTCATTTTCAAGTGTCTATTAAAAAGTGAATAATTAATTTATTCGCCAAAGTTTTATGTATCACAAATTGAAGACAAAATGTCAATAAATAATATATTAAAATTTAAAACAAAAAAAGTAGTGTTTTTTAGAAATTTACCTATAAAGTTCGAAGTTTAAAACCTTCTTTTTTCTATCCACGTTTTTTTTTTTCTTTTTTTTTCTTTTTTTTTTAAATGAGAGCTTGGTCCTTGCTCCTTTAGTTGAAAAAAAAATTAGGGTTTGAATTAGATTTTTCAAGTAGTTACAAGCTTGGAAAGACAGGGGGTCGAATAATTCACGCCTCCCATTTTGAAATGTCTATTAAAAAGTAAATAATTAATTTACTCACCAAAGTTTTATATATCACAAATTGAAGAGAAAAAGGTCAATAAATTATATATTAAAATTTAAAACAAAAAAAGTAGTGTTTTTTTTTTTTTTTTTTTTTTTTAGAAATTTACCTGTAAAGTCCGAAGTTTAAAACCTTTAAAAAAAATAAAAAAATAAAAATAAAAACACGTTGTTTGTTTTTATTTTTTTTTATGAAACCTTGGTCCTTGCTCCTTTAATTGAAAAAAAAAAATAGGACTTGAATTAAATTTTTCGAGGCGTTATAAGCTTGGAAAGACGGGGTGGAATTATTCACTATTTTTCACGAAATTTCTGACGACCTCTCTACACACCTAATTTTTCACGTCTTTTAAATTCATATGGATGTTGATGTGACTCAACTCACTGACTGACTCGGACTCGGTAGGACCCTTCTGTAAGTCGGAGATTTTGTTAAATTTATCTTTAAAAGTTCCAGTAGAACTCTGACACTTTCGACTTATAGATACCCGGCCCTGCGCCTGCAACCATGATCTCAAATCTTGACGAAATTCAACTAAGATTTGGTGAATGTCGAATAACACCCCACATATTCTATATCCGGTGACTCGGCAGTGAGTCCTCTTATACAATGTTTCATAATGTTTGGTTAAATTTTTTTGGTGAAAATATATTTTTGTAAATTGATCGACTTCTCGTTTGTACAATTCCTTCCACTTTTTTCAGTTGCGAAATATTTAGTTTGCATTTTTTTTATGAGGATTATTTGGATTATTCGGACTACTATTCTCATCTTTGGTTTCGGATTGTATGTAATAATCTTGTGGTTCGGCTAATCAAGATAATAATAAAATGTTCAATCTTAAAAAGTAAATTTTATTTTTTATATCTTCATATATCTTATTTCTTTTTTCATGAATTGAACACACAAAAGAGAAATTTACTAAAAAATCCCAACAAGCCTTAAACATTGGCAAATATAATCTGAATTGATAGGAAAACGGACATCTTTACATGGGAAACAAAATAATGATGACACCGTTAGACGATGACCTAAATGCATTGTTCTTTAGCAGTTGATTTTCTCTTTAAATAATTTCACGTTTAAATTGTGGTTTTCATCTTTTAATTTTGATTCTTTTATGTTTTTATATATTTAATTTGTTAATGAATTGGACACACAAAACAAAAGTTGTATCAATTTACTAAAGAAATCCTAAACAAACAAAACAAATGTTCTGTTTTGAACACAAAAGGAAAAACGAATTCATCTCGATTTTTTTTCTTTTGTATTGAATTCCTGGAATGAAAGGTAAGGTTTTTTTTTTCTTTTTTTTTTTTTCTTTTTTTAAAAATTTTTTTAAAACTATTTTTCGCTTAATAATAAATGATAATTTTTTAATTTTTTTTTTCACTTAAAAAAATTACATTCAATAAATTTTAAAATGATCTTAAACATTAAAGTCAGTGTATACAATTAAAATATTTTTTAAATTATGAATCTCCGATTAACAAAGTTATCGTAAATATATATTTTTGTTAAAAATGTGAATATTTTGATAAAACGTGTGTTATTTCTGGGAAAATGCTCATGTCCAACTTAAATTCAAGAATTTAATTTAAAGCTTTTTTTTTCCCGTATTAAATTGTTTTAACATTTAAATAAATCTTTTTTTTCTGTCTACACTTACGCTTGTGTTGCTATTGAATTCCGTTTAAGTTTTGATGTTTTATAGAACATTTTAGATTTAAGAATGGGCATAACTTTCTTTTATAAGTTTATATAAAATGAGCACCGATTTATTGGCCATTAAGAAATCAAATCAATTTATTTTGACTGTTACGTTTTAACAGTTTAAAAAAAATCGCTAAAGGAATGAAAAATACATATTGAAGATTTTAGAGCGGCGACCACTTTCACCGTTACATTTATTAGGTGTTTTTGTAACAGTATTGTGTTTAATTTTCTGACTTTTTAGTCATTATCGGGACTTCCCAGATGACTGTTTATATCAGCTATTTTTTCTTCTTCTAACGTTAGACTCGTTCTTATTTAACGTAAGACTCGTTACTTGTTTTTTTTTTTCAAAGTAGATAAGTTATTGACTATAGAGTAAATTGTTAGGTGAAAGTACAAATTAGTTTATTTATTTTTATTACATTTTCACCCCAAATAAGGCACATTACCACTTTCATATAGGGGGCTACTATCAGGGACATAAGCTACAAGGGTACAATGTGGGGAGTTGGGCAGAAAGATGTCAGTTCATGTTACACTTGAACTTCTGCATGTCAGTACAGTTGGAAAGCAGGAACCCGGAAGAGAATTCCAAAGTCTAGCTGTTCTGGGGAAGATACTACTGGAGTAGAAGGCTCTCTTACATCTAGGGATCTCTACTGTGAAGGGGTGGGATTTAGCTGCTTGTCGGGTTTGCCAGGGGTATTTACATCGAGGGGGTACAAGTGCTTGCAGTTTGTCGGGGCATTTACCATTAAAGTACTTGTAGAATAGGCAGAGGGATGCTACATTTCGTCTATGGAACAGAGGCTGAAGCTTAGATAACAGTTAAGGACCTATTAGATTGGTGACTCTCTTTTGAACCTTGTCTAAGAGCGAGTGACTAGTAGCAGATGCACCAGTCCAAATATGACAACTATACTCCATACATGGGCGAATGTTTGCTGTATACAGGTACAGGATACTTTCAGGCGTTAGCTTACTTGCACGATAGAGAGGACCTACCTTCTTCACAGCGGTCTTGGCAATGCTCTCAATGTAATTGTTCCAACTCATGTTTCCTGTGAACGTTAGGCCGAGGAGTTTAAAAGATGTACTTTCAGATAAAGAGTCTTTGGGCATTGTTATTGGTGGTAGAGAAGGCTTCTTTTAATTATTGAAGGAAACAAGTTTAGTCTTTGCAGCATTGAATGTGGTGTTCATTTGTTTTCCTGTCATGTCTGTTATAGAGTGTAGTGTCATCAGCATATATACCCATCTCACAGACAATTTTGTCAGGGAGGTCATTTATGAATATTAGGAATAATAGAGGTCCAAGGATAGACCCTTGAGGCACTCTTGCATTTATATCATATTGTTTAGATGTACGACCGTCGAGGACAATCTGGATTTTTCTCTTATCTAAGAAGGATTTATGTTAAGTATTCTTCCAGTGATACCGTATGATCTGATTTTCCTGAGAAGACCTTCATGCTATACCCTGTCAAAATCCTTGGATATATCTAGAGCTACTGCTCTACTCTCCCTGCTTTGTCCAGTGAATGGTATATATGTTAAGAGATTACAGTTAGGATGTCCGCTGTGGAACGGGCTTGCCTAAATTTGTATTGTCAGTTGGTCAGAAGTTTAGCATTTGTAAGGTGATGGACTAGAACTTGAATAATTATGGGCTAAAATATTTTGGTAAAAAGTGGGAGGAGGCTAATGGGGCGATAATTTATTGGTTCAGTTCCTTCGTCAGTATTCTTCAAAACTGGTACCACAGAAGCAGTTTTCCAGCAGGTGGAAAAGCAAGATTCATTAAGACATTTTTTGTAAAGTTTGGAGAGAAGTTGAGCTACTTCGGTGGAGCACTTTTTAATAGCACAGCCGGGATGAGATCAGGTCCACATGCTTTTGAAGTGTCAAGATTTCTTATGATAGCATGCACCTGAGAAGGAGTGATTTTCAGATCGTCTAGTGTAGCGTCTGTCTGCAAAGGAAAGTCAGAGAGGGGGTGGTTTGCAGGGTCCAGTGTGGAGTTGGGGGCAAACCAACTGGCAAGCATGTTAGCTTTCTCGGTTGCTGAGAAAACAACCTCATGATTGTTGGATAGTGGGGGAATTGTTGATTGCCCATTATTTACTACACTTGTAGATTTTCCAAAAGTCACAGGTTCCTAATTTCTGTGTTTCGATGCGGTTTTTTGGTGGTTTCAGTAAATTCTCTCTTAGCTATTTCTTACAGTTACTTCTGGCTTCTATATACTTCTGTCTGTTTGAACTAGACTTATGTCAGTTAAATCTGCGGTATGCATGCTGCCTGTGCGCAATAACAGCTGTACAAGTAAACCATTGAGGAGAGTGGGACTTGCTATAAAATTTGCGCATGGGAACATGTTTCAATTGCCATTCAGTAGTCTCATTTGCGCACTGTTCAGCAGGAGGTAAAAAGATATTTCGCCATGGGGCATCTCTGATGAGATCCCTGATGGCTTCCCAGTCAGCTTTTTTTATAATATCTCGTTTTGAGCAATGCCTCTTCAGTTTTAGCTCTAGAGTTTGGAGCGATTTCAACCATTATCACTGCATGATCAGCGTTACCAAGTGGGCTGTGGGCATTTGTTACACAGTCATCAAGAACTGTGGTCAAAAACAGATCTAGAAGTGATGCGTGTTGTTCTTGCTGATCTGGGAAACGGGTTGGAAACATAACTATTTGTGATAGGGAATGAAATATAGCTGCGACTATGTAAGTAGAAAATCCAAGCCAGTTGCTGTAGTGGACATTGAAGTCACCAAATACATGCATTTATGCACTAGTGTCGAGGGATAGTGCTGTATCTATGCGGTCAGAGACTTTGTTTATTATGGTACAGTCCTGGGTCAAGAGAGAGCGGTAGAGAAAATAAAAGTAACTAATGTTATGTTACATGTTAAGTCTAAAGCACAGAAAGGCTTGATCATCCGATTCTAGTTTTTTTTCTCTAATCAGAGTGTTTCGAATAGCATTCCAAATAATAACATTATTATTAATCATTATTAAATAATAACATTATTATTAATCATTATTAAATAATAACATTATTTAATGCGGGGAACAACAAACAAAATAGAATGTGCGATAAAAAAATGCATCAGTCTGAATTTAAAATTGAAATTTCAAAAAATTGAAATTTTCTTATTTTTATATAAAAAAATCTGACTATAATATAAACTAAAAATAACATTTTCTTATTTTATATAAAAAATATGACTATAATATAAAATAAAAATAACATTTTCTAATTTTTATATAAAAAATATGACTATAATATAAAATAAATATGACAACCCACCTTTATATATGAAGCGAAAATATGACTATAATATAAAATAAAAATGACATTTTCTTATTTTATATAAAAAATATGACTATAATATAAACTAAAAATGACATTTTCTTATTTTATATAAAAATATGACTATAATATAAACTAAAAATGACATTTTCTTATTTTATATAAAAATGACTATAATATAAAATAAAAATGACATTTTCTAATTTTTATATAAAAATATGACTATAATATAAATAAATATGACAACCCACCTTTTTATATAAAACAAAAATATGACTATAATATGAAATAAAATGACATTTTCTAATTTTTATATAAAACAAAACATCTGACTATAATATAAATTAAAAATGACATTTTCTTATTTTTATATGAAACAAAAAATATGATTATAATATAAAATAAAAATGACATTTTCTAATTTTTTATAAAACAAAAAATATGACTATGATATAAAATAAAAAATGACATTTTTTAATTTTTATATTCAACAAAAATATGAGTATAATATTAAATAAAACGGACATTTTCTAATTTTATATACAACAATAATATAAAAAAAATGACAAATCTCATTTCTATATGAAACAAAAAATATGACTATGATATAAAATAAAAATAACAAGCCTAATTTTTATATTAAAAAACTATATGACTATAATATAAAATAAAAATGACAAGCATTATGTTAATATAAAACAAAAAATATGGCGATAACATAAAATAAGAATAATATTTTCTAATTTTTATATAAAACAAAAATATGACTATAAAATAAAAATGGCATTTTCTTATTTTTATATTAATAAAAAAAACCTGACTATAATATAAAATGAAAATGACATTTTCTAATTTTTATAAAAAAGCAAAAAACCTGACTATAATATAAAATAAAAATGTCATTTTCTTTTTTTTATATAAAGCAAAAAACTTGACTATAATATAAAATAAAACTGACATTTTCTAATTTTATATTAAACAAAAAATATGACTATATATGAAATAAAAATGACAAGCTTAATTTTTATATACAACAAAAATATGACTATAATATAAAATAAAAAAACAAATCTCATTTTTGTATAAAACCAAAATATGACTGTAATATGAATTGAAAATTATATCTTCTCATTTTTATATAAAAAAGCAAAAATATGGCTATAATATAAAAAAAGATGACAAGCCTTATTTTATATACTACAAAAATGTCTATAATATAAAGTAAAAAAACAAGCCTCGTTTTTATATAAAACAGAAGATGTGACTATGATATAAAATGAAAATTACATTTTCTCATTTTTATATAAAACAACATAATATCACTATAATATTAAATAAAAATGAGAAGCCTCATTTTTATAAAAAACAAAAAATATTACTATAATATAAAATAAAAATTACATTTTCTAATTTTATATACACCAGCAATATGATTATAATATGAAATATAAATAACAATTTATAATTATTATATATGACAACAATATGACTATAATATGAAATAAATATGACAAGCCTACTTTTTATATAAAACAAAAAATATTACTATAATATAACATAAAAATGAGATTTTCTAATTTTTATATACAACAACAATATTGCTATAATATAAAATAAAAATTAAAAGTCTCATTTTTATATCAAACAAAAAATATGACTATAATATAAAAAAAATGACAAACCTTATTTTTATATAAAATAAAAAATATTACTATAATATAAAATGAAAATGACATTTCCTAATATTATATACAAGAGCAATATTACTATAATATAAAATATATATGACAAGCCTCCTTTTTATGTGAAACAAAAAGTGACCACAATATGAAATAAAAATAACATTTTCTAATTTTTATATATAGCAAAATAGATGACAATGATATAAAATAAAAATGACATTTGCAAATTTTATATACAACAAAAATATGACTTTAATATAAAAGAAAAATGACATTTTCTAATTTTATATACAACAAAAATATGACTATAATATTAAATAAAACGGGCATTTTCTAATTTATATATACAACAAAAATATGACTATAATATTAAATAAAAAGGGCAGTTTCTAATTTTAATATACAACAAAAAATATGACTCTAATATAAAAGAAAAATGACATTTCTAATTTTTATATTCAACAAAATATCACGATAATATAAAATAAAATGACATTTTCTAATTTTATATTCAACAAAATATATGACTATAATATAAAATGAAAATTACATTTTCTAATTGTTTATATAAAAAATATGACTATGATATAAAATAAAAATGACAAACTTCAGTTTTATATGAAACAAAAAATATGACTTATATAAAATGAAATAAGAAGCCTCATTTTTATATAAAACAATAAAATTGTATTATAATATGAGATAAAAATGACATTTTCTCATATTTATATATATATAAAATATGATTATCGTATAAAATAAAACTGACAAGCTTCATTTTTATATAAAACAAAAAATATGACTATAATATAACATGAAAATGGCAAGCCTAATTTTTATATAAAACAAACAATATGACTATAATATAAAATAAAAACAAGCCTTATTTATATACAACAAAAATATTACTATAATATAAAATAAAAATGACATTTTCTAATTTTTATATACAACAATAATATGACTATAATATAAAATAAAAATGACATTTTCTAATTTTTATATACAACAATAATATGACTATAATAAAAAATAAAAATGACAAGCCTCATTTTTATATCAAACAAAAAATATGACTATAATATAAAATGACATTTTCTATTTTTTATATAAAACAGCAATATGACTATAATATAAAATATGACAAGCCTCTTTTTATATGAAACAAAAAAAAATGAATATAATATGAAATAAAAATGACATTTTATAATTTTTATATGAAACAAAATATATGACTATGATATAAAATAAAAACGACATTTTCAAATTTTAATATGCAACAAAAAATAGGACTATAATATAAAATAAAAATGACATTTTCTCATTTTTATATAAAACTTAATATATGACTATAATATAAAATGAAAATGATATTTTCTAATTCTTTATATGAAAAAATATGACTATGATATAAAATAAAAATGACAAGCCTTATTTTTATATGAAACAAAAAATATGATTATAATATAAAATAAAAATAAAAACCGCATTTTTATATAAAACAAAAACATATAACTATAATATGAAATAAAAATGACATTTTCTTATTGTATATAAAACAAAAAATCTCACTGTAATATAAAATAAAAATTACATTTTCTAATTTTTATATAAAACAAAAAATATGACTAATATTAAATAAAAATGACAAGCCTCATTTTTATATACAACAAAAATATGACTATAATATAAAATAAAAAACACGTCTCATTTTTATATAAAAGCAAAATATGACTCTAATATAAATTGAAAATGACATCTCATTTTCACATAGAAAAGCAGAAATATAACTATAATATAAAATAAAATGACAAACCTCATTTTTATATACAACAAAAAAACTAATATAAAATAAAAAAAAGCCTCATTTTTTAATAAAAAAATAACTAATGTAAAAAGAAAATGACATTTTTCTCATTTTTATATAAAACAACAAAATATGACTCTAATATTAAATAAAAATGAGAAGCCTCATTTTTATATAAAACAAAAGATATGACTATAATATAAAAAATCACAGGCTTTATTTTTATATACAACAAAAAATATGACTATAATATAAAATAAAAATTACATTTTCTAAATATTATTTACAATACCAATATGACTCTAATATGAAATAAAAATGACATTTTCTAATTTGTATATACAACAACAATATGGCTATAATATAAAATAAACATGACAAGCCTCATTTTTTATCAAACAAAAAATACGACAATAATGTAAAATAAAAGTGACAAGCCTTATTTTACTATAAAATAAAAAAATATGGCTATAATATAAAATAAAAATGACATTTTCTAATTTTCATATAGAACAAAAAATATGACCATAATATAAAATAAAAGTGACATTTTCTAATTTTATATACAACAAAGTATATGACTATAATATAAAATAAACATGACATTTCCTCATTTTTATATGCAAGAAAATATGACTAATAAAAAATAAAATTACAAGTCTTATTTTTATCTCAAACAAAAACATGACTATAATATAAAATAAAAATGACATTTTCTAATTTTTATATACAACAAGATATATGACTATGATATGAAATGAAAATGACATTTTCAAATTTTAATATCCAACAAAAATATGACTTTAATATAAAATCAAAATGATATTCTCTAATTTTTATATACAGCAAAAATATGACTATAATATAAAACAAAAATGACATTTTCTAATTTTTAAATAAAACAAAAATATGACCATAATATAAAATAAATGACATTTTCTAATTTTTATATACAACAAAAAATATGACTATAATATAAAATGAAGATGACATTTTCTAATTGTTTATATAAAAAATATGACTATGATATAAAATAAAAATGACACACTTTTTATATAAAACAAAACATATGACTAAAATAAAAAGGACAAGCCTAATTTTTATATAAAACAAAAAAATATGACTATAATATAAGATAAAAATGACATTTTCTCATTTTTATATAAAACAAAAAATATTACTATAATATCAAATAAAACTGATAAGCTTCATTTTTATATAAAACAAAAAATATGACTATAACATCAAATAAAAATGACAAGCCTTTTTTATATAAAACAAAAAATATGACTATAATATTAAATAAAAATGAGAAGCCTGTTTTTATATAAAATAAAAAATATGACTATAATAAAAAATAAAAATGACATTCTCTAATTTTTATATACAGCAAAAATATGACTATGATATAAAATAAAAATTACATTTTCTAATTTTCATATAAAATAAAAAAACTTACTATAATATAAAATGAAAATGACATTTTCTCATTTTTATAAACAACAAAAAATATGACTATAATATAAAATCAAAATGACATTTTTTAATTTTTATATACAACAAAAAATATGACTGTAATATCAAATAAAAATGGCAAACCTCATTTCTATATAAACCAAAAAAGATGACTTAAAATGATTGATGAATTTACGAAGAAAGAGAAAGAAAAAAAGAAAACATAAATAAATAATGTATAGAATATCACCATAGCTTTTTTACCAAATTAGTGTGATTTAGTTTTAAATCAGTTATTTCAATAAATAAGTTTTCTTTTGGACATTAAACAAGTGCATATAAGGAAAATGTTTGAGTATTATTTTTATAATTTTGCATATTCATATATCAATTATATGTATGTGCTTGAAGAATGCAATATGTATGCAATGAAGAATTTTTATGGACTTATTGTAATTTACTCTTATTGTTCATTATTATATATAATTTATAGAATGTCACTATTGTCGTATTTGTATTCAGATGAGTAAAGGGCTATATGTACTCAACAAGGTAAACTAAAAGGATGGATAAAATACAAATATATAAGAAAAAATAACACATAAATAAATAATAAAATTTTCCAAAAAATTAGTGGGGGAGCATAAAACAAACACAGATTAAGAACATGTTTCAATATTTGGTATAATTTTGCATATTCATATATCAATTATACCTATGTTCTTGAAGAAGACAAAAACCTGTATGCAATAAATAATTTTTCATGAACTTACTGTAATTTACACTTATTGTTACAATAAGATACACACACATACACACGTGTATATATATATATCACTAGGATGAAATACAACAAAATGCTAGATATAATTTCAATGAGACTATAGCTTGAGAAACACTTGTATCGACTTACTCTGTTCCGATTTTTTTTTTTTACATAGAGTTCACCACTTATCAAGGCCCAATGGCCACTCAGGGATAAGGGTTATTTTGTGTACAGTAATCAAAGGGATAGTGTAGCAATAGTATTGGTAAGGTGTCATTACTTAGCGGGGGCGGTTCATCAGGAATTTGTTTGTGTTGGACTTGAAGACATCCAGGTTGAAGTCGGGAGGGAAACAGGCAAGCGGAATAGAGTTCCACAGGCGTGCAGTTCTAAGAAAGAAGCTTTGTTCATGGTATCTACGTTTTGATTTAGGCACAGATAGGGAGTGGGGAAAATTATTGACAGTGGTTTCAGCTAGTCGGGTGTTTTTTGAGAAAGATTGGCGAGGGGAGACCAGAGAATGGAGCTCAGACAAGCACCTGCCATGAAAGTAATGCTAGAGCAATGACAGGCTCGCTACGTCTCTTCTGTGGGAAAGAGGTTGCAGGGTAGAGAAAAGGGCATCCCCTACCAAGCCACAGAGTCTATTTTGTACTCTGTCAAGGCAGGATAGGCTGTTTTTTACAGCCCCCGCCCAGATGTGGCAGCAGTACTCCATCTTTGGACGTATTTGGCTCTTATATAGATAGAGAATTACATCATTAGTGAGATATCTTCTGGAGTGGTAGAAGGATCCCACCATTTTCCCAGCGACCTTGGCCACAGACTTGATGTATGTATTCCATTTATCAGGTGTAAAGGTCAAACCCAGGAGCTTATCAAATCCTGGGGCCTCCCTTAGACGAGAGCCATCCATTTCAATTGATGCCAGATGGGGATCAGAGCGTTTATGATGTAAAGTTAAAAGCTTGGTTTTAGATGCATTAAAAGTAACCAGTCATCTCTTCCCCCACTGAACGATGCGCTCAAGATCAGAGGAGAGGGAATCAGAGAGAGCTTTGTCATTTACGGCCTTTGATGTGTGGCCGTAGATAGTCGTGTCATCAGCATAGATGTCAACGAAAGATTTTAGTATGTGTTTTGGGAGATCATTGATGTAGATCAGGAAGAGTGTTGAGCCCAGTATGGACCCCTGAGGGACTCCAGCATTAATACTGTGGGCCTCTGATTTCTGCCCATCAACCACTACTCTTATGAGCCTATCAGATAGAAATGATTTAATGATAGAGAAAACATTTCTAGTTATACTGTAGCTGGAAATCTTGTGTAGTAGGCTTTTATGCTAAACCTTATCGAAGGCCTTTGATATGTCGAGAGCAATTGCCCTAGAAATGAAGCCTTTGTCGAGAGATTCGCTCTGGTCATTTTTGTCATGTTATATGAATATTTTAGATTAAATTAGTCTAGATGTATTGAGTTCAATTCAATAATATTGATAAATAAACAAACACATGTAAATGCAAATTCTAAAAATATTGAATTAAATTTTATTTTCCAGATGTTCCGGATTGAAACCTATTATTCAATTTTAATGGAGTATCATGATCTATAAACATTTAGCTGTAAACAGATATGACTTTATTTGCAACAGAACAGCAACATCTGTAAGAAAATTTATTATACTGGACATTAATATTTAAGGAATTTTTTAAAACATTACACAAAGAATGTGCAAATAAATCAAAAGGTAATTAGAAATTAATTAATTACAAACAAGGAGATTTTAAAGTGGCTTTTCAAAGACAATATATTCTTTAATACCGGAAACTTGCTATAAAAATATGTACAGCTTATAAACGCTGTATACTTTCAAATAGAATTTTAAAAAGAATATCAGTTGAAATATAAGTAATACTGATTGGTTTGGCATCTGTATTGTGCCCCATCTTGAACAAATTATCAAGAAAAATAAAATAAAAAAGACATGTGTGTCTGTGTGTGTGGAGAAAAACTTTTGTGATTGAGTAGAACATAGATTCCCAAGCTGAAGAAAAACCTACATTCTAGTAAAGTGTGTGGATATTCTTGTTTCCATAAATAAACGTTAGCGACCAATATGAGAACTCACAGTAGGAATAAACCACATACTTGTGAAGTGTGTGGATATTCTGGTTCTCAAAAATCCTATTTAGTGAGACATATGAGAACTCATACTGGAGAAAAACCATATTCTTGTGAAGTGTGTGGATTTTCTTGTTCTGATAAATCAAATTTACTGACACATATGAGATCTCATACTGGGGAAAAGCCACATTCTTGTGAAGTGTGTGGATTTTCTTTTTATCGAAAATCACTTTTAGTGAGACATATGCGAACTCACACTGGGGAAAAGCCACATTCTTGTGAAGTGTGTGGACATTCTTTTTCTCGTAACTCAGCTTTAATTATTCATATGAGAACGCACACTGGAGAAAAGCCATATTTTTGTCAAGTGTGTAAATATTCCTGTTCTGAAAATTCAACGTTAGTGAAACATATGAGAACTCACACGGGGAAAAAGTCCCATTCTTGTGAAATGTGTGATTATTCATGTTCTGAAAACAGTTCGTTAATGAGACATATGAGAACTCACACTGGGGAAAAGCCACATTCTTGTGAAGTGTGTGATTATTCTTGTTCTGGAAAATCAGATTTACTGCGACATATGAAAACCCATACTGGAGAAAAGCCACACTCTTGTCAAGTTTGTGGATATTCTTGTTCTGTAAAATCATCATTAGTAAGACATATGAGAACTCACACTGGGGAAAAGCCACATTCTTGTACAGTGTGTGGATATTCTTGTTCTTGTAAATCTGGTTTACTGAGCCATATTAGAACTCATACTGGTGAAAAGCCACATTCTTGTCAAGTGTGTGGATATGCTTTTTCTCGTAAATCACATTTAGTGAATCATATGAGAACTCACACTGGGGAAAGGCCGTATTCCTGTCAATTATGTGAGTATTCTTTCTCTCAACAATCATCGTTAGTAAAACATATGAGAACTCATACTGGAGAAAAGCCACATTCTTGTAATATTTGTGAATATAAGTGCTCTGAGAAATCAACTTTAGTGAAGCATATAAAATCTCACACTTAATATATGATTGCCCAATCTTATTGACATATAGTTTTTTCACTGTCCACCACAGCAAATTATTAAATACTTCAAAGGGAAGATTTGTTTAGAGATGCAACTTGACAGATGATTAAACATCTGGGAACAGGAAACAGCACTGATAACATTGAACAGAAAAGTGAGTGATCTATGACAATGATATACACATGGCAAATACAGAAAAGACAAGGCCATCAAGTCAGATGTCGTAATATGGAACAAGCGCAAAATAACTACACCCATTATCGATGTCACAGTCTCAGTAACTTTGGCCTTAATACAGCTGAACAGGAAAAGATATCAGCATATCAAGACCTAAAATGACTTTAAAATGTATAGTCTATGAAATCAATAAACTTACCAGTTACTGTCCCAAATGAGTTTGGCCTTAATAGAGCCGATCGGGGAAAAG
The DNA here is from genome assembly GCF_053919585.1 of Euprymna scolopes. Taxonomy (NCBI): domain Eukaryota; kingdom Metazoa; phylum Mollusca; class Cephalopoda; order Sepiida; family Sepiolidae; genus Euprymna; species Euprymna scolopes. Next base: position 121,775,000 of record NC_136500.1, on the reverse strand, counting down.
ACAAAATAATTATCAGGACTTAAAAAATTATCTAAAAACATGTTTCCTGAAAGAAATAAACATTATACCGTTTGTGATGGGAGCTATTGGCCTAATAAAAAAGAATCTTCAGAAATACTTAGAAGCATTCACGGATAGATCAAGCTATAACGAAATACAGATAGAAGCCATAAATGGAACACAGTCTATTCTTAAAAGAACCCATCGAATATAAATTCAAATGGAAATGAAATCAAGCGTTTCTTCCAGACTGAAGCCCCTTTATTTCTTAAAACTAACTGAAATAAAATAATTAAAAAAGCCCCATTCTTGTAAAGTGTATTGATATTGTCCTGAAAAATCAAAGATAAACATGAGAACTCGCTCTTCCTGACTAAATAAGACTTATTGACAACTCTTGTGGAGTGTGTGACTATTTATGTCTGAAAAATCAAAGTGATGAATATGAGAACTTTAATAATACGAAAGTATTACAAAAAACATGCTTGAAAGGTAAATAATAAAAAGGGAAAGTCATATATGTACATAGTCTTTTCATAAATCAAGATTACTGATACATATGAAAAGAACAATTGTAATAATATGCACATAGTCTTTTCATAAATCAAGTTTACTAATACGTATGAAAAGAACGCACTTTGTAAAATCCTTGTGTCTGCGACAATGTTTTAAATTATCAAAGTCATATGATATTGTGTTCCACTTGGATCTTCTAGGATTATTTGTAATAAAATAAACCTGTTTAAAGATGTTATTAAAACACTATTTGAACAATAACAATCCGTGATGTCACAAAGAAACCACAATATACATATGATAATGTACCCAACTCGTGTCTACTACGATGCTTTAAATTTTACGTGATGATAAATTAACCTTAGAACCAAAATGAGTAAAACACATAAATCTAGTGTCTCACTAACACACACATGTTCTTCCAGTGTTTTGGCATAAAGCACCAGTTGCTGATATACACAACTATTATTGTGGGTCAAAAGAAAAAGTATATTCAAGCGTTGCTTGGATGGATTAGCAATATCCATATAAAATGTGCCGCACTTGTGATATTACGATTCTTTAAATTATTCATTAAGTAATAAAAAAATGAATATATGAGGACCAAATGTTTGCAAGATTAAAATTGCTGAAGACAAACTGTTATTATATGTAGTTATTAGATGAAGACAAATTGTTATTATATGTAGTTATTAGATGCAGACAAACTATTATTACATGTAGTTATTAGATGAAGACAAACTATTATTATATGTAGTTATTAGATGAAGACAAACTATTATTATATGTAGTTATTAGATGAAGACAAACTATTATTACATGTAGTTATTAGATGAAGACAAACTATTATTATATGTAGTTATTAGATGAAGACAAACTATTATTATATGTAGTTATTAGATGAAGACAAACTATTATTATATGTAGTTATTAGATGAAGACAAACTGTTATTATATGTAGTTATTAGATGAAGACAAACTATTATTATATGTAGTTATTAGATGAAGACAAACTATTATTATATGTAGTTATTAGATGAAGACAAACTATTATTATATGTAGTTATTAGATGAAGACAAACTATTATTACATGTAGTTATTAGATGAAGACAAACTATTATTATATGTAGTTATTAGATGAAGACAAACTGTTATGTAGTTATTAGATATTAGCTATTCACATGATTGCATATTCGATGGAAACATGATTTGTTTAAAAAAAGTAACTTTTCTCTCACTTTTGCATGGTTTACTCATTAAATTCAATAAAGAGAAGATAATTTTCTTTGTTATTCATGAAGTCTTGATTAATAAAAATAAATGCATCGAATTAACCAAATGAAGTAACTTTATGTAATTATCATTAATATCAATTAAAATATATTTAATACTGATAATATTGATATTAAAGTGACAGTTATAGTCTTATTGTAAAAAATAAACACGTTTTATTAAATATTTTATACGATTATTAAAATAAGTGACATTGTATAATTAAACCATGAACAAATATATATTACACATTTTTGGAAATTAAATATCACACACACATTGAAGTGTTTGGTGAATATCATCGATATTTACACAATACATCGTCCACAAATGTTGCAAGCGTTTTATAAATGTTTTTATTACTTTTCAATTAGGTTTTCAGCTTTTTTAGTTGAATAATGTTAACAGATTAATAATAAAACTATTTGATCCACGTCTTGTCGTGTTTTATTATACATTTGTATATAATAGTTAAAGATGATAGTGATTGATAAATAATCATTTAATGTTGACATTTAATCAATAAATAAAATAACCATTTTATCAATAAATAATCATTTTATGTTGGCATTTAATCAATAAATAATCATTTTATGTTGACATTTAATCAATAAATAATCATTTTATGTTGACATTTAATCAATAAATAATCATTTTATGTTTACATTTTATCAATAAATAATCATTTTATGTTTACATTTTATCAATAAATAAATAATCATTTTATGTTGACATTTTATCAATAAATAATCATTTAATGTTGACATTTTATCACTAAATCATTTTATGTTGACATTTTATCAATAAATAAAATAATCATTTTATATTGAAATTTTATAAATAAATCATTTAATGTTGACATTTAATCAATAAATCATTTAATGTTGACATTTAATCAATAAATAATCATTTAATGTTGACATTTTATCAATAAATAATCATTTAATGTTGACATTTAATCAATAAATAATGATTTAATGTTAAAATTTTATCAATAAATAATCTTTTTATGTTGACATTTTATCAAATAATCTTTTTATGTTGACATTTTATCAATAAATAATCATTTTATGTTGACATTTTATCAATAAATAATCATTTTATGTTGACATTTTATCAATAAATAATCATTTTATGTTGACATTTTAAAAATAGTTAAAGATGATAGTGATTGATAATCATTTTATGTTGACATTTTATCAAGTGTAAATACAATATATGGAATTTTTCAGTTGTATTTAAATCATGCATTTTTTATTTTTTATCAAATGACTTTAAAATAGTTGTACAGAAAGTGATAAAGAAGATTAAATGAATGATTTTATTTACAGTAAATTATTAGGAAAATCAAATGAAAAAGTAAACTTATTTTATTGAAAAAATATGTTTCTATTGTATGACTATAAATTACAATAATTGATAAGGAAAATCAAATGAATAAAATAATCTTTTTTATTTAATATGCATTTTTATTTATATCAGATGAGGAGTTCACAATTTTATGACAAAAAATAGTTGAAAAGTAAGGAACTTCAAATAAAGTAATTTTATTTAAAATACATTTTTATTTTTATCAGATGAGGAGTTAACCATTCAAGAGTTCAAAAGATTATTTCAGTCAAATGAATAAAATTATTTTATTTTATTTATAATACGTTTTTATTTTATCAGGTGAGGAGTTCACGATTCAAGAGGAGTTCACAAGATTATTCATTTTATTTTATTTAAATTATATATTTATATCATTTCAATCATGTGACCTTATTTAATACCAACGTGAGAAACTTAAGTAATATTTATTTAGGACTGATATTTAATTGAGAATTGTTATAGTACAGCAGATAATTACTATTCACCTTGGATTACCTGTATTGTAATAATACATATATACTATTTATTTTAGATTGTGATGATATGCATACACTATTTTAGATTGTGATAATATGCATATACTATTTATTTTTGATTGCCGTAGAGCAGTTGTAACTCTTACTGGTTTATGAAGAAAATTACTATCACTCTCTCTATGGTTTACGTCTGATATCTTAATTAAATCCCAACAATAATCACTTCATGTTGGCAGTGGTGATGGTTATCTGTGTTTTTACATTACCATTAACTAAAATTGAACAGGTGAGATCCATTAAAATTATACAAACGGCATTATGAAACAAAAAAACAGCAGACGACACACCTTGTAGTTAAATAATGCACACGACTCCATATTGCAAACGTTTTTGTCATACATAATCTTCAAAAAATTAGAATCTCAGAAAATTAGAAATCATTGATGCAGTAGATATATATATATATATATATTATTTCCAGAATGTGAGAGATTTTATATTTATTCTCATAGCCAAGCAACTTCACAGCTTACAAACGCTATGACAGCCAACAAACTGGGATCCAAAATTCAAGTTTCACCCCTATTTGGGCTCATCAGTTTAACGCATTTGAACTTCACATTCAAAACTTGAGTCTCTTACATTCGAGGAAAATACTCTGCCAGGTCTAAGATATATCAGGGAACGCCACCTACAAGTATAATATTCTTTGACTGCATCCCCACTACTACCCTTTCCCCAGTATACGTTGCATTGGGAGGCTTCACCAGCACTTCCTCACCCACTTCAATGGTAGCTTCTTCACCCTCAACTCCTGCAGTTTTGTTGTAAGGATGCAGCCATTCAAAAGTAAAGGTGGCCCTATGATATACTCTTGTTTCATTTTGTCTGGTCTTTTGCAACATGTACCAGAATACTGCCTCTATGAGTGAGATGTAGCTTCTCTCTGCAACATCCTTGGTGGTACAATAATGTCTTTCCACTATTCCATTGCCACTTGGTCGATATGCTTCACTAAAACACCCGTTGCCGAACACCCTTCTTGTCACACACCTCCTTGAGAACTTTCAACCAAAAAGCAGGGGTTTTGTCCATCAACAACTCTGCAACTGGTGCTCTCTCTGAAAATACGTTCTTGACAACTTTTCCGGTCTCCCATGAAGTTACCAAATTAGTATCTATCCAGATAGCAAATCTCCTTAGTCCACAATCAACCATCGATACAGTTTGTGGCGATAGTGTGTGACATCAATGGCCAACCGTTTCCAGTCCTCCGCCACATGTAGTTCTCTTGCCACATGTCTGGATAATACGGGGTCACTCAACTGGCATTCCCTGCAATTTTTCACTACCTCTTTGACTTCTTTGGTAATTTCTGGGTAAACAATATCTGGTCCCAACCGAGGCAGTGCATATTATGCAATTCTTTAACCTCCTCTGTTGCACAGCATGCAGAAGATACACTCCTTCCCTCCTGCAACGAAGCCTTCTTTACTCACGTTATTTTATCCACCTTATTCTTTTCTGATGAGAACAGCATGATAGACATCTTCAATTGGAACTCCTTAATCAGATTCGCACGTTTTTGCTTGATCAACATTTCAGCAGCATTTTTCGTCTTAATTCTTCTATCACCAAACCTGATGCACGATACTCCTCGCTGACTCAGTATTGATCTTTATTAGTTTCGTTCCCCATATCAGGGCCAGATAGATCCTTTTCATAGTGGCATCCAGTTCAGCAAAATTTATATGGGAGTAGTGATTTTTCTTCCTTAGCCATACTGTATCTTCTGCAGTCAAACCTATTTATTTATTTTTTTTTTACACGGTGGTCACCACTTATCAAGGCTTGTAAGCCACTCAGGGATAAGGGTTATGTCAAGTATAGTACGTTAGTGTGGAGATTTTATGAAGTGTCTACTTAAGGGGGAGGTTCATCAGGAATTTGTTTACGTTGGACTTGAAGACATCCAAGTTGTAGTCAGGTGGGAAGCAGACAGACGGAACAGAGTTCCACAGGCGTGCAGTTCTAAGAAAGAAGCTTTGTTCATGGAATCTACGTTTTGATTTAGGCACAGATAAAGAGTGGGGAAAATTTTTGACAGTGGATTAAGCTAGACGGGTGTTTTTCGTAAAAGATTAGCGAGGGGGGGGACCAGAGATTGGAGCTCAGAAGAGCACCTGCCATGGAAATAACGATAAAGCAAAGACAAGCTCGCAACGTCTCTTCTGTGGGAGAGAGGTTGCAGGGAAGAGAAAAGGGCATCCCCCACTAAACCACAAAGTCTATTTTGTACTCTGTCAAGGCAGGATAGGCTGTTTTTAGCAGCTCCTGCCCAGATATTGCAACAGTATTCCATCCTTGGACGTACTTGGCTTTTATATAGATAGAGAATTGCATCAGTAGTGAGATATCTTCTGGAGCGGTAGAAGGATCCCACCATCTTTCCAGCGACCTTGGCAACAGACTTGATGTACGTGTTCCATTTAAGATCAGGAGTAAAGGTCAAACCCAGAAGCTTGTCAAAACACGGGGCCTCACCCAGACGAGAGCCATCCATCACAATTGATGCCAGATGGGGATCAGAGCGTTGATGATGTAAGGATAGGAGTTTGGTTTTGGATGCATTAAAGGTAACCAGCTACATCTTCCACCACTGAACCACGCGCTCGAGATCAGAGGAGAGAGAATCAGAGAGAACTTTGTCATTTACAGCCTTTGATGTGTTGCCGTAGATGGTCTTTGTGGTGCAGACTGTGTCAACAAGGGTTTTGGCTCTTTTCTTGTTAAGAACTACTGCTAATTGTGGCAGTGATTCATTGGGCGCCATTTCCGCACTGAAGTCATGACTGCTAGTGCAACAGTCCCTTTTTAATCGTTTCCCTGATCTCGGGATGCGACACAATTTCTGCTGATGTGTTTCACCCGGCCACAACTGTAGCAGATGATTCCTACGGTTTCTTATATTCTTTAATCAGGTAGAGACACTGGCACCGGAAGCACTTTATGGCAAGTCTACCCTCCTGTCTCCTTGCCACCTGCCTCTTTTACAGCCCGGAGACAGAGATTATGTTATAGGAAACAGAGTAGGGAAGAGACCATAGACAAGTTTTACAACGTCCAACTTATGCATTCGCCGCAGTGACACAGACTCACTTATGCGAGACCAGTTAAGTAAGCAGGATCTCTAACAATAGAGAATCTCATTCTACATAAGAATGTAGGCATATATAGAATGGCTGAAATGACCTAAACCAACAGTCAAGGAATGGGAATAGACAGGTGATGAGGTATATGAACCCTAACCCGAGTACACGTGTCCCTGTTGCATGAACAGCAACAGGTGTTACACCGTTTGGAGTAACGCCCCTCGGAGGTGACCGGTGTAAGAAGAGTACTAAATAAATGATGGTTGCCGAGTAAACACAACGACTGGTGTTATGTTATATTTTATCCGTGGGCATCCTCACACATGAAACATGGTGATGGCAGTGGGATGTACAATAAAGAGAAGAAACATCAAAACGGTAGAAAGGTAGCAGAAAAAGAAAAAAAAACAGATAAGTAACGTTTAATTTTTCGGTGTGAAAATTACGACGCCATAAGGTGGTGAGGAAAAAAAATGTCGGAAGAGACATAAGTGAAATAAACAGACCGGTAGCTAGCATAAGACCACCCCCACCCCTTTGTATGGAGCAGAATTTGACAGAGAATTGGAAGCTATTTAAGCTGAAATGGCATAATTATGCTATTATTACGTATCTGACAACCCAGTCGATACAATATCAAACTGCACTTTTGCTTCATACGTTAGGGGATGATACTTTGAAAGTGTACTACGGGTTTCACTTTTCAACGCCCAAAGATGAAAGAAAGCCTACGGAAATTATTCAGGCGTTTGATAAATATGCTATAGGAGAAACAAATGAAACTTACGAGCCTTATGTTTTTCACACGAGAAAGCAAGGAGAAACGGAGACCGTGGAATCTTTTATTACGGCACTTCGGACGTTAGTAAAAACGTGCAATTTTTGTGACAATTGCGTTTCCTCAGTACTCAGAGATCAAGTGGTGCTGGGAATACGTAACCCTCAGACACAAACTGAGTTACTTAAAATAAGACAGCTGGATTTACAAAGATGTATAGACATTTGTAAGCTGTCTGAAAATGCTACGTTACTAGCCAGTATCCTAAGGCCCGAGAGAGTGAACCGAGTGGAGTTCAGACAGAAGAAAAAGCCAGGGGAAAAAACTGTGAGAGAATGCAGCGCGTGTACACTGCAACATGGACCGAACAAGGAAGTATGTCCTGCATTTGGCAAGACATGCTACAATTGTAATGGAAAAATCATTTTTCTGTGAAATGCAGACTAGCAAGGAAAAAGAAGATGCAGACTGTCAAAGGATCAAGGTGACAGTAGTAGTTCTTCAGACTATGGGCAGGTAGACAGTGTAACAATAAAAGAAAAAGTTAACGCTGTGAATCATGAGGTGATAAAAGCGGAAATGATGGTGAAAGGAAAGCCAATTATTTTTCAGCTTGACAGTGGAGCATCAGTAAACATACTGAATGAGAAGCATGTAATGGGGAAAACACTGGAGCCTTCAAATAAGACACTGGTCATGTGGAATGGAAAAGAAGTGAAGCCATTGGGAGAGTGTCGAGTCAAAATGATAAACCCCAAAACTGGACAAAAATATGCAGTTAAGTTTGTCATTGTAAAAGAGCATTTCGATCCTTTTTCATGGGAGCAAATGCAATTCAGAAGATGGCACTCATCACAATCAACCAGGACCAGTTCAAAATGATAGCCAAAATTTCCCAAGTGGATGAATCCAGCAGCCAGAACTCTGACAGCATTATAAACGAGTTCAGAGATGTATTTAAGGAGGAATTGGGTCAGTTACCTTGAGCGGTACATTTGGAGGTGGATACAGCAGTAACACCAAATGTAGCTGCAGCACGAAGAGTGCCAGTCGCACTGAAAGACAAATTAAAAATTGAATTGGAGAAATTGGTTAAAAAGAAAGTTATTGAACCAATAAGTGAGCCGACTCCATGGGTAAGTGCATTGGCATTGTTGATGAAGAAAAAAAAAGGATTTGCATATACCCAAGACCACTAAATAAAGCTTTGAAAAGGGGACATTTCCAACTACCTACATTGGATGATTTGCTGCCAGAACTGGCTGACAGCAAAGTATTTTCCACCCTGGATTTACGAGATGGATTTTGGCATTTGAAATTCGATGAAGTCAGCAGTCGTTTGACTACATTTACCACGCCATTTGGTCGGTTTCGGTGGAAGGTTTTACCATTTGGGATTACTCCAGCTCCAGAGATATTTCAAAAGGCCCTCTTTAACAATGTATGGGATTTAGAGGGTGTGATCAACAAAGCAGATGATCTTCTGGTGATTGGGAAAGGTAAAACAATGGAGGAAGCAACAGCTGATCATGACAAAAAACTGAGAAAACTGTTGCAGAGATGCCGTGATCGTGGGATTCGATTGAATGCTGGAAAATTGAACCTACGACGAACATCTATATCTTTCCTAGGTCACGCGATAACCAGTGATGGGTTACTTCCTGACCCTGGGAAGGTAAAAGGTATAAAAGAGATGCTATGCCCAACAGATGTTAAAGGCGGGCAAAGATTGGCTGGATTTGTGAACTACTTGCCAAAGTTTCTGCCACATATTTCCGACGTGATGGCCCCAATTCGGAATTTAGTGAAGGCAGATGTGCCATGGACGTGGTCCCAAATTCATGAAAGAGCTTTTGAAAAAATTAAAAGGTTAGTGAGTGAGGCACCAGTATTGAGATACTATGAACCCAACAAACCTTTGGTCATTCAATGTGATGTAAGTGAGAAGGGTATGGGGGCTGCACTACTGCAGGAAGGTCAACCTCTAGCCTATATCAGCCGTGCACTGACTGACACAGAAACCCGATATGCGCAAATTGAAAAAGAACTGCTAGCAGTAGTCTATGCTACCGAACGGTTTCATCAATATACGTTTGGTCGACAGATAACGGTGTTGCCCGATCATAGGCCATTAGAAGCTATCATGAAAAAAGAGTTGTGAAAATGCCACAAACGACTGCAAAACATGCTGATGCGATTACAAGCTTACGATGCTACCGTTCTGTACCATCCAGGTAGGAAGATGTTCCTTGCAGACATGCTATCAAGAGCATATATCCACGGAGTGAACAGCGAAGATATGGACAATGAAGATGATGTCAAGGAAGCTGAATACAGTCCTGTAACAGAGAGGAGACTGCTTGAACTGCGCTCAGCCACAAAAGAAGACCGAAGCATGCAGCAGTTGCAGTAAGTAATTGTGGAGGGATGACCAGACGAAAAAATACATCTTGATCCAGAGGTGAGACCGTTTTTTGGTATACGAAATGTAATAACTGTACAAGATGGGTTAATTTTCAGGGGTAATTGTGTAGCGGTTCCAATTACCCAGTGGGCTATACTGAAGGAGAAGCTGTATTCTACACAACTAGGAATAGAAGGATGTTGCAGAAGGGCAAGAGAATGTTTGTATTGGCCAAACATGAACAGTGAGATCAGAGACTATGTTTCAAAATGACCCACATGCAGAGAATACGAAGTAGCCAATCCAGCCGAACCATTAATGGCTCATGAAGTTCCTGACAGACCCTGGGTGAAAGTGGGAGTGGACCTGTTTAAGTTTACAGATAGAGACTATCTTTGTACTGTGGATTACATGAGCAACTTCTGGGAAATTGATCATCTTCAAAATACAGAAGCTAAGACAGTAGTAACCAAACTGAAACATCATTTTGCACGACATGGAATACCAGATCAGGTGGTAACTGATAATGGGCCTCAGTTTAGCAGCCAGGAATTTTCCCCCTTTGCTAAAAAGTGGTGTTTTATACATACACCTGTCAGTCCATACAATAGCAAGGCGAATGGGAAAGTGGAATCTGCAGTAAAAATGGCAAAGAACCTTTTCCGGAAAGCGATGGAGGATAAGGCTGATCCATACCTAGCAATGTTGGATCATAGGAATACACTATCTAAGGGTCTCTTATCACCAGCTCAGAAGCTGATGTCAAGGAGAACAAAAACGCTTCTCCCAACTAGAGAGGAGTTACTCAGACCAGAATTGGCCAAAAACCTCAAAAAGTGTGTCAAACGAGATAGCAGGAGACAAGAACAGTTTTTTAACCACAAAGTGAAACCACTTCAACCGTTACACCCTGGAGATGTAGTACGGGTGAACCCCCACATAAAGGGTCAGAGATAATGGAAGAAGGTAATGGTATGGGAGAGACTGGATGAGCGGTCATACAATGTAAAAGTGAATGGGCAGCTATATCGACGGAATAGGGTCGACTTGAAAAAAACTGCAGAAGCACCCCCACTTACATCGTTCATTCACCAGCCATGCCGGAGTGCAGAGCGAAATAGGCAGGAATGAAGGTAACGGCATAGAAGAGAGAGATGACACAGGCCAACCTGGGTATGAAGGTGAATTGAGAGAGGAAGTTAACCCGACACCACCCCCAATGATATCAAGCCCCGAACAAACAAAAGCAAACCTATGGACAACACGGTCGGGAAGAGTAGTGAGAGATTCTGTGAGATTCAGGGACTACGCGAAATAAAGTAGGGAAGGGCAGAATAATCCCTGTTAGGCAGGAGGGTAGTCTGCCCAATGAATGCCAAGGTTACTTTTTATATATATTTTATTTTAATTCCGTTCAGACGTTTTTTTTTTTTTTTTTTTTTTTTTTGCTTGTTTTATCCTTTCTTTGAGAAAAGGGAAGATGTTGCATGACGAGAAACAGGTGTTACACCGTTTGGAGTAACGCCTCTTGGAGGTGACCGGTGTAAGAAGAGTATTAAATAAAGATTGTTGCCGAGTAAACACAACGACTGGTTTTATGTTATATTTTATCCGTGGGCATCCTCACACATGAAACAGTCCCAACAAAGAACGACGTAAAAACAGAGACACAACATACGGTGAAATGAAAACAAGAAGATTATTGTATTTCCACCATGAGTACAACTAGACACCTCATCAGAGGAGAAAGATAAATATACGCCCATTGAGGAAATGAAATAAAAAAAACCCAAAGACAAAACCGGCAAAAGAGGATAAATGTTTTATATTTCTGGATAAAAAGACGTTTTTCCACATTGCCACAAGGGCATCTATTAATGATCTCATTGAAAGGTTTTCCAAGACAAAGAAATACTATAAAGGATCTCATCAATGTGGAACGGATCTTTGATGAAACCATTTGGTGTATGTCGAAGAAAAACACAACAAACATTCTCAGTGGAATTGGTAATATTAAAAAATGACGGTATCTATCAATCACAACTTTGTCTGCAAGCGATCATACAAACGGGACTTGTGGAGATAAAATAGAAGAATTTCAACCGCGTCGCAACAGCTAACATATAGAAAACTATAAGGTGTTTGATGATCAATTCAGCCAGGTGTTGTTACGCTCTAATTAAAACCAGATGCAATATCAGTTGTAATGCCCAATCGAAGAATATTTATAACGATACGTTCTGAAATGAAAAAGGACTAACCAAATTAGGAGTAACCAAATTAGGAGTAATCAAACCAGCATAAAAATCCACTCCCTGGATTAGCTAACTTGTCATCATAAGAAAATAATATGCCTTGATCCTCACGAGTTCCAAAAAGTACTTAAGCGAGAGAGCTATGCAATATGAATTCCCACGTATGTCCTTCATAGCATTAGATGTAAAAATATTCACAAACGTGAACCTATCCTGGGGATATTGGATTGTTGAGCTCGATGATGCATCCAGTGATTTGACTGCTTTAGCCGATACTGTTGTCATTGGTTACCAATTGACCTGAACTCCTCAGCCAGATTCCCAGGCATGACAAACTATATATTGAAAATTATTCCAAACCTTGCAACAATGAAAAATCTCCTCCAGAACATGACCAAAACATATGTTACGCTGACATCTTAACATTTCCAGCAAACAACACGATTAAAGAAGCAATCACATATCTTTATGTACTACGGCCCCTGCAAGGAACTAAAAAATGATGCATGCGAGTATGGGTTAGGAGAAGCACTAACAAAGGTTGGCAAATCAGTTTCATTTGCAAGTCGAGCTCTAACAGATGCCGAACAAAGATATGCACTAATAAAAAAAGAAATGCTGACCCTTGTATATGGCCTAGAAATATTTCACCACTACATCCACGGAAGAAAAGTGGCAGTTTTGACAGACCTCATCTCTCAGCCCGGTCGGTGGAGCATTAGAATACGCCGACTGCCCCCCTGCAGAGGGTAAAAGTCCCTCAATGGGGGTCCTGAATATGACCTTAAACTATATCCAGTGGTGAGGCCCCAGCTTGTGGGTTTTGGGGAGTATGGAGCCACCCTTTAATTACCATTGCTCCCAGGTCCACTCTGACCCGAAGTGGTAGTACCTGTTAGGGTCCCAACTATGGGTTAAATAGAAACCAACGTGAAAACAACAAAAATATTCTATTAAAAAAAATTCCTTCAAAATCTTTGGATTCGGCATTAAATAACCTGAAAAGGGTTGGTATGCCGTAATGCAAAAACAACCAACCAACCAACCAACTGACCTCATCTCAATCAGCTAAAAGCCCCTATCAAATGCACCAAATCAGCTACAGAACCTCCTACAAGTGACCCCAAAATACAAGTACACACTCTAATGTAAGCCAGGGTAAGATATACCATTGGCAGATACGCTGTCATGAGCACCAACAAACAAGCCAGGGTTGAAAGAAGTAACATCAGTGAAACATCTGACAATGTTACTGATATGAGACCACAAGCTCGCGAAGATTAGCCAAAAGACATTTAAAGACTTCAATATGAGAATATTGACAGAAGTAATCGCTGAAGAGTGACCAGATGATATGGAATACCTGATCAATTCGATCAAGTTATTCTTCACTTACAAAGATGAACTCACTGTACAAGATGGACAGAGAATAGTCATACTGCATGCTATATGGACCGAGATAAAGCAAATGACACATGCTGACCACCTAGGCATAAACACACGTCTGCAAAGAGATTAGACAATACATTGAAGTCTGTGGTACCTGCGCCACCTATGAAGATCACCAGCCAGCATAAGCCCAAATAGCACCTGTCCCGGTAAGACCTTGGCAACAAGTAGCAGCGGACCTACTATCACGAGGAGGGAACAGCACAGTGGGCAGACAAAAATTTATTTGAAATTGACAAACTGGATACACTCATATTAGAAGCTATAATGGAATACACGAAAACGGCAATTTGCATCGAATTCCAGAGGTATTGACCTCCAACAATAATCCTCAATTCTCATCATACACTTTCAGAAAAAAAATTAAAGGAAGGGCTGTTCAAACGCGAAACACTACCACCCGGCAACAGCCAAGCAAATGGTGCTGCAGAAGCAGCAGTAGAAATTGCCAAACGCCTCTTCTTCAAATGCAAAGCATCCACAGAAGCTCCACTCTTCGGGCTGTTGAACCTACACAACACACAAACCAAAGGACTAAGCACCAGCATAGAACAAAGATCAATAATGCCATCTGTCGTATAAAACTTAGGCATTTCTACCCACACTCAACTGATGAAGTATTAAGAAAAGTATAAAGAAGAGTCAGACACCATGAGACAGGGAAAGAGCTGAAAGGCCCCAACATCGGCGATAATGTTTGAGTTCATCCAATCCCTACATAAGATAGTGCAGCGAAGCAAGAGTCCAAAAGGAAAGGCAAGAGACGGACAACTATACTGCTGAAACAAACGATTCCTGTGCAAAACGCCCGAGTCAAAACATTCCTTCCCAGGACACTATCAAACTACACACGTAGCTGATACTCACCGTCAGTTTCAAACAGTCTGACAAACCCATACCACAAAGAAAAAGGATTGCACAGGAAAACGACTCAACTGAGGAAAGCATTTACAAAAGGAATGGCAATCAACAGCTGACTATGCGTTCAGGACGTGTTAATCAAAAAACGTGCTGAAACGAATGAACAATCCTTCCTTCCTCATGTTGCCCTTTAAAATGCTCAAACTGCTAAGAAGTAAAACAAAAGGAAAAACACCCTTTCTGATGGGAGGGGGTGTTGTGTGTAGCCAAATCCCCACTATTGCTCCCCCTAGTTCTCCCCCGTTCTTAGATAAGTCTTCTACAAAAGAGAAAGGTTACTTAATATAAGATGTTTACTCAATAAACTTGCTGTTTCACTTAGCTCTGTGTCGTCCTCATTTCGATAATAACCTATATACGTAACATAGAATAAGCATCCGTTGTTAACTTTATTTTCAATGCCACAAATAGTAAGGTTTGTATTTCTCGTGGTTTGTGTTGGAAGAACGATATTTTAATGTATAGTCCACGGATGCATGTACATGTCATTATTTGCGATTCATTTTTTTTTTACATGGGGGGGTCACTACTTATCAAGGCCAGGAGGCCACTCAGGGATAAGGGTTACTGCGTGTACAGTAATCAGTGAGATAGTATTGTAATAATCAGTAGTATTGGAGATTTGATAGGGTGTCTTACTTAAGGGGGCGGATTGTCAGGAATTTGTTTTTGTTGGACTTGAAGACATCCAAGTTGTAATCAGATGGGAAACAGGCAAACGGAAGAGAGTTCCACAATCGTGCACTTCTGAGAAAGAAGCTTTGCTCATGGAATCTACGTTTGGATTTAGGCACAGATAAAGAGTGGGGAAAATTATTGACAGTAGTTTCAGCCAGACGGGTGTTTCTCGTGAAAGATTGGCGAGGGGGGACGAGAGATTGGAGCTCAGACGAGCACTTGCCATGGAAATATCGATAAAACAAAGACAAGCTCGCAATGTCTCTTCTGTGGGAGAGAGGTTGCATGGAAGAGAAAAGGGCATCCCCCACTAAACCATGAAGTCTATTTTGTACTCTGTCAAGGCAAGATAGGCTGTTTTTAGCAGCTCCTGCCAGATGTGGAAGCAGTATTCCATCCTTGGACGTACTTGGCTTTTATACAGATAGAGAATTGCATCAGAAGTGGGATATCTTCTGGAGCGGTAGAAGGATCCTACCATTTTCCCAGCGTCCTTGGCAACATATTTGATGTACATGTTCCATTTCAGATCAGGAGTAAAGATCAAACCCAGAAGCTTGTCAAAACATGGAGCCTCCTCAAGACGAGAGCCATCCATTTCAATTGATGCCAGATGGGGATCAGCGTTGATGTATAGATAGAAGCTTGGTTTTGGATTCTGCAAAGATGAAGCACATTTAACGCGGAAAAACAAAATTGAGGGAGCACTTTGACATGAGCAAAAATACAGCATTTCCAAGTAGCAATATGCAATTACCCATCTCCATCTGTAAGAAGAAAATAATGCCTGGGATTATGCAATTCATAAGTCGCCGCTGATCTATACTTCATTCTAGCCAGAAAATCTTGCCTTTAACTGGTCAGAAGAATGATAAAGCTAAACATGGTTGATATTAGCATTCAAATCAGGAGCAGGTACTACACTTTCATTTTACGGTCCTGTCTTCAGATAAATAAACAGTTTCTGACACCGTGTGCAAACCTCATCAGCACTAAAACATAGTTTTTTTACACACAAATTCATTGACCGTGAGCAATTTATAGAAATAACATAAGCAAAAGGTTTTATGAGTTTACGATTCTGCAACGATTAAACACATTTAACCATTTAACGTTTTATATAGAAACAACTATTTCATCGAGAGGAAGGGGGGGGGGGGTGTCCTGATCTACAAAAACAAAAAGAACGAAAAGAACACGCCGTTGCACGTTTCATAATCTAATCCTGTGAATATTGTTTACTTTCTTTATGTTGGATGTTAACAGTAGTTCGATTAATTCAAATAATAATAATTAAACGTTCAGCCTTTAAAAATAATTTTAAAAAGCCATATTTGTCGTTTAGTTGTATAAATAACCCCAAATTTTGTTATAAAAAAGGGGCACGTTGGGTCGACACCGGTGTACAAGGTTGTTTACATTAACGTGATTATTGAAAATGTAATCCTGTAATTAAAATTTAATTTAAATTAACCACGTTGTTGGTGTTGTTGTTGTTGTTTTTTTTTAATAATAATAATAATAATAATAATAATAATAATAATAATAATAATAATAATAATAAAGAGAAATAATGCAAGATGAAGTTTTGATATGATTAAATATGTATTATTTTATAATTAAAAAAAAACAAAAACAAAAACAGTGAGAATATAAATAAACTGTTGGTTTTGTTCTCGGAAAGAAATAATGAAAGATGAAGTTAAATATTGAATTAAGATGTTTCCGCGCATCATCATATGCATCCGAGAACAATATAAAATATTCTTCAATGTGCTAAATTTTAAATTATAAAATAAAAAATTTAAACTATAAAATAAAATAGATTTAATCATTTTAACACTTCATTTTTCATTTCTTGTTTATTTTATTTGTTAAACAACGTGTTATTTGTATTGTTTAATGTTTTAAATTTTGAATTATACAATAAAAAATTTTAAATTATAAAATAAAACACATGTAATAATTTTATTTGTTAAACAATGGGGATTTATCCCTTAGTTGTATAAATATCCTCGAACCAGGTAATCACTTACAGGGACACTTAAAGTTCGACACCGGTGTCTAGCAGAAGCTTTTATTTTTTTTAATTTTTTTTTTTTTTTTACATGTTTCGCAAACTTTAAAATATAATCATATAATTATTGAAAACGTGATTAAAAATTAATTTAAATTAACCACAAATAATGCAAGATAAAGTTTTAAAATGATTAAATATGTTTTATTTTATAATTTAACATTAAAAACATTGAGCAATAAAAATAAAATTTTGGGTACTTATATATTTTTTTGCTACTGTGTTTAAATAATAATGTTATTATTTTGAAACCCATTCTTAACATGGGGATGGTGTTTGTTTTTTTTTGTTTGTTTTTTTTTTTTAACTATTCTGTGCTTCAACCTTACAATAAAAAAATTTTTTAAAAAAACGTGAAACTTTAAATTTAACTTGAAAAAAATATTGAAAAATAGCGTGGTACCAAAAATGCATAAGTACCAAATTTTGGTTTAATTTTACAGTAGATATTGTTCTCGGATGCATACGATGGCAGATGATACCGCGCTACATGTTTATATAGTCTTTTTTTCTCTTTCTTTTTTTTTTTCTTTACAGTTTAAATTCAGAGTTTCACGAACACTAGTCTTACAGTTAAGTCCCCCCAAAGTTCGACAACTCTAGAAGGGTCACATCAGTATTTTACACCGTCAAATCACGAATATTACGAATTAAAATAAAGATTAAAGTTTTTAAAAAATGTAATTAATATAAAAAAGTATTTTAATATTTGAAGTAAGCACTTGATTAAATAAAGTAAACGAACGAAATATACATTCTTATGCATTTATAACTGTCTATTTAACAGAAAAGGGGTCACTTGTACAGTTTAGTCAAGACATTAAAAAAATGAAAATATCGAAAAAAAAGTTTAAATTGTATATATCTGTTATGGGACGAAGTTCTCTGAAAAAAATTTTCACTTAATTTCATCAAGTAGTTTTTTTTATTTTTATTTTTATTTTTTTTTTACAGCGAAAGAACAATTTGTTATGATACCGAGCAAAATGTTCGATTTTTAGGGAGAAAAGCTAGTATTAAAGATGGGGAGGGGTGTTAGCGCTTTAACTGAAGTTATCTCCCTTTGTCATTGCTAAAATTAAACCAATTTTTTTAAAAATCCAAGATGGCCGCCTTCAACACGCTCTCATAAATACGTGTTTTTCCGCTGTAGAAAACAAAAAACAAAACAAAACAAAAAAACTACTTGATGAAATTAAGGGAATTTTTTTTTTCGGAAAACTTCGTTCCATAACGAATACATACAATTTAAACTTTTTCGATATTTTCATTTTTTAATGTCTTGACTAAACTGTACAAGTACCGAAAAATGAAATAATGATTGTCTTAACAGAAAAACGAACAAAGGAAAATCTGAAGTAATGAACCACGTAACAAAATATAAATTTATACAAAATAAAACAACTTTGAAAATTAAACATTTCCTAAAAATTGTTGCTCGTTTTTCTGTTAAAACTTTCTAAAGATTGTTTCATTTTTTCTGTTAAAAAAAAAACAATTATAAATATATAAAAATGTATATTTTGTTCGTTTACTTTATTTAATGAAGTGCTTACTTCTGTTGCGGACCAGGATACAAATACCCTAAACTCGTTACATGAAAAAAATAATGAAACGAATTGAATGAAGGAAACAAAGAACTCAAATGTTAGAATAAAATAAACATGTCGTTTATTTTCTGTTGAGAAATGAAAGTCTTGGGTGTACACGTGTTCATTCGGCCGTTGACGACTGCGCGCGTGGGAGGAAAGGGGAATGCAATAGAGAAACGCGAAGTAGCAAGCCGGCCTGTAGAAAGAGAGGGTTAAGCTCAGTAGAGCGTCGCGCACGTCTGTTTCGATGGACCAAAGCCGAAGGGGAGATAGAGTGAGAAAGTCAATCCAGGTTATGGAAATAGAAAGCGTATAAAGTGTATGTACTGTCTGTTGGCTTTTTGTCCCACATAGTAG